>NW_027506896.1:1107500-1290000 GCF_052324685.1 Brachyhypopomus gauderio
GCGTGATGAGGTGCGCGAGACCACCTGAAAGCGCATTGTCCGCAATGCAACCTTACAATTATCTCGTGTTTTTTATTCCTTATAGACGTTGAATACTATGAGGACATAAAATATCTGAAACCAGTCATCCAGACATATACACAGAATCAGATTTGTACATATTATTACTTCTAAGTGTTTATATATACAGTTCTGACTTCCATTTAATAACAAAGTAGCGTTTTGATTTAATAACATGAGTGGCCAGAGAAGTTCACTCACCTTGGCAAAGAAATCGCACGTTAATGAAAAACCACGTGCGGTTTTCGCGTGCAACAAGAGGGCATGCTGCGCTTCAAATGTCAAAGGGGCATCACAACTCTCGTTCCTACCTTATAATGCATGTCCATCAAACTACACTACAGAATTTTACTATCTTCGTGGACGTGTAATGTTTTATAAAATACAACTGAAATGCGCGATCCTTTCGCTTCTGAGGTTTTACTCAGGTTCGACATTGTTTATCCAACCAGAATAACGTGTGTGTGTTGACGGATCGTTGTAATATTGCGTTATAATGTTTATAACAAAAAACCTCGTTTGGGCTAAAAGACCTCAGATAAATGATGCTAATCATAAACTGAGAATGACACCCAATAAGTCGCCGAAAAGCGCGTGCATCCCTGAACGTGCACAAATGGAAGAACGTCTTTACTCTGCTTTTCCGAACGCAACAAGCGTGCAAATGCTTGTATCGTTTTATAATACTCTGGTGTGATTGTTAAGTGTTCAAAGAGAAAACAAGTTTTTTTTACAAAACTAACGCGGGACGCGAGTGAGTGAAGAATACGTTGACATACCACACAATCTCCAGAATTAGACTGAACTTTGTTGAAGTTGTAGCAGTGGAAGGAACAAACGCAAAATACTAACGTCTGCTTTCGTTGTCACAAACATTTACAGACGTCACACAATCCTTGCGCAGTAAAGTCATTAGCCGTAAAACAGGCTGTCCAAAATTCCGGAATGATAAAGTCTAGAATACGTCTCAAAAAGTTTTAAATACCTATCCCGCTTTCACTGTGTACTTCAGGGGCAGGCGGGGCTTATGAGAGGCGGCAGCACAGTACATCAATCAACTGAAGTCATGGCTCTTCATTGGAGAAGGCTGAAACTCTGGCTTTCAACTGAACAAAGTTTAGCCTACATAGGAATAAAATCAGAACTGTCACTTTTCATCACGTTGACACCAAGAATCCGCTTTACTAGAAAACCCACCGTGGTGCTTACTGTCCCTGTTGTAAGGATCATTTAGCTGAGCTTTTGCTTTGTAAAGTCTCCGCACAGTTTAGCACGGCATGTACATGATGCTACAGTCCCGGGGATGAGCATTCTGCACACAGAACTAAACAGGCATGGTAGTGGTTGTACATGTTTAATCAGCGATGGGTGTATGACACTGCAGCGGGCTTGGCACGTGCCTGATCCTCACACCCACAGTTTAAAACATAAAGACCAGAGTGTATAAAGGTCCTAAAGTCGCTCTTACAGGCCTCTAATTCCTGCATGGTTGTGTTTGTAATCAATTGTATAGTGATTATTTTACAGATGTAGCTAACTGAGAGGCTCTTTTGTAGGCCTACTGTGTCTATACTGTACATGAACAACTCATTGTTTAAATTAGGATATCAAGATAGAACATGTTAGTATAACACAATGTTAAGTGTTTTAACAATTTCGTAAGAGTTTTAATGTCATGTTTGTTTTCCGTTACTTTAACGGAAATTAACAGTTGCATTCTTTTAACGTTTTCTTGAGATTCTGCAGAAAAAGCGTTGCCATTAATCAATTTTTTGTCATAAGATTTCCATATGGTTTCAAATGTTTTTCAAAAACATCATTAAAATAGGAGGCAAACCCCAAGTGTTTGCAAGGGTGTTTAAACGGTCTCCGAGCTGTAAGGGCGGCGTCACACCGTTTTCTGTCTTCAGAAATTTCAGGCTTATTGTTTTAGCAGTGGCGCTGCGGAACAACTATTGTAACTTTTTTAAAAATGTTAAAGTCTTTTAATCGTTTCGATATTCAATACAGTGTTACATTCCCTCTTGATGGGACTGGACGTGTTTTATCAGTTAGGATTAGTCACTTCGGCGATAACGGTATCACTGCGCAGTCAATGCCATCTGATTTAGCTGAAGGCTGCGGCGTACCGACCGAGCGCGTGACCTTGCAGTCCTGTCTCGTGCCCCCGTTATCGCGGAGAGGATCGCGGTGTTAACGTTAGATTGTGCCAAGGCCTCTGATCTTCAGGGACAGACTCTCAGTGACAAGCAAAACGATTTATCTAACGGACACTCATGTGGAAGTGTTAGTTTATGCCAGAAAACCTGCGTTCTATACGATGGAGTAGACGTCCGAGAGTTGTATGATGAGATAAGATTATTATAGAAGACATTATAAAATATCTAGAGGGATTGGTTAAAGTGAGTGATATATTTGTTTAGGCAAAGAGTTGACATCGTCTCTGTCAGAAACTATTCAATGTGTGTGTGTGTGTGTGTGTGTGTGTGTGTGTGTGTGTGTGCGCGCGCGCGCGTGCGTCTTGTCGTTGCTTGATATATTTGTTTACTTGATTTGTTTACTGTGTTTTCATGATGCCACTCTACCTCCTCGTCTGCAACCTCTTTTTATGTTGTGTGACTGAAACGTTCTGCTCTGCTCCGATGGAAACTGAGATGCGTCTCGTCTGCTTACAGTGTAAATGCCAAGGCCGTGATTCGCCGCTAATGAGACAGCATCTGCGCGAGTCGGAGAACTTTGTTTCGGAGCCCCCACGACGTCTTCGTGAAAACATTGATGTGTTGCTTTTGAGCGTCAATGAGAATGCGGCTCAAAGAGCTCGGATGGGTTTCTACTCCCTCATACATATGTATTCAGCCCGGCGCCCGAGTTTATCACCTGCAGAGAGAGGAAGAGCGCTCGCGATACCTGGGCTGCACACACACAGGGAAGAAACATGAGATAAAAAATGCCCTGAACACGAAACCTTCGCTTTTAGTTTTTGATATTCGGTGTTTCCGTCTTTTTTATGATCCTTTCCCCCCAAAGCCTCAGAATATTTTTCCTTCACAGTTTTTTTTCATTGTAGAATATTGAGCACGTTTGCTGACACTACATTGCGAGGTTCCGTCAGAATCTCGGATCCACAGAATTCAAGGCAAACTTTCCAAACTGAAAAGCGTCTTCTCATAAATAATAAAGCACATATTACTTCTTCCAGCGTTTTGAAAGCTTACAATGCAGCCCAATCCAAGCCCTCTGCTGGGCAAACCGCTGCCTGATCGTAGCAAGAAAGGTCGACTCGGTCGGCTATTTTGATGGCAAAATAAACACAGTGGGTTTGTGTGGCGGTGAAAAAGACTGTGGGCAGAACACCGGACTGTCGACAAGCAAACAGAGGTGGGATGTAGCTGCGCCGTTCAAATGTGGGGCGGAGCACTCGGCAGGTGAGAGCCCCTTTCCTGCTGACCATATATGCATCTCAAGACTAAATGCCGAGGACGTCCGTTGCGTGCTGAGTGTTACAGGCGCTGTAATACTGAATCGCATTTATCGCATTTCTGAATCGAGTTTAGACCGTCAAAGTTCAGTTTGCACTGGCGATTTGTCTTATCGTAGCATGTGCGGATGATAAAGGGTTTTGGTTTAAATAACATGCACAGTACCTGCTTTAAAGTACTGACATAAAAACAAGACAATGAAAGGTCAACAAAATGTTGAGTACCTTAGGCCATCATCATACAACAACAAAACCACAACAAACGTAGACACACAAATATATGGCCTCTGCTGCCCTCGTGTGTCCATCATTTGGTAACGCATGCAGGTAGTTATCCTTTTGGGGGGTCACAGCCCCTAGTGCTCTGATTACCATGAAAATCCCTGTTGCCATCGCCTCTTCTTTCCAGCCCTTGATATTTTCAAACTTTTCATGTTCCTTGTGCCTGATGTTACTATCACAAGAGATCACTACAGAGAGGGTGAGTGATATGATAGTCATATGGGTTCATCTGTAACTCGCAGATAGATTTTAAATAGAAGCATGTTCGAATTGTCTAAAGTTGGTGTAACCCCACTCCAAAAAAAACATCTACCAAAACCACTACCATTTCCAAAATAAATTTGATCAAGAATACTTTAGAACTTGCTCTTTCGGGGGAACACGGTCTCTTAGTGTGTAGGCTTCCCGCCAATAAAATATAGCAAAGTCCCTTCTGAAAAGAGCACCTTCATCACAACTTAAAGCACTTGACATTGGGGTTGTGCGTCAAATTAGCGGGAGATTGCGCATGACGTCAATCGAGCGTTAGTTTCTTTGCCAATCATTATGAACGTAGCACACATGCGCACTTCATGACATCGCCTCCCCTCACCAGTCTCTCTGCTCTATCGTACCGTTGTTCTCTTTGTTTGAATTTTGAAGCTGCTGGGATGAACGATATTCGACACCCACAAGAAGCTTAGCGAGACAACCACGGAAAAGAGTGTAAATGCAGCGAGCCGTATGCGGCTTTCAAATGGCGACTCCAACGACACATCTACAGAATCTTCTAGAATGGTCATGTGATGTCAGGAGACCAGTTATGTCGCACTTTCGAAAAAAATTACTCTGACGCACCTTTTTTGTTTTTACGATTTCTGAGTTCGTGCACTAAAATTTGTGATCGATTGGACCCTAAAAAGTTTTCTACTACTAAATTATCTTCGGTTTGTTAGTTGTGTTCATAAACGTACCGTTTTCTTTTTGTTTTTTTTTGTCCGAGTGAAAAGAAAGAGAAGCGAGAGCACGTGAAGGTTATTGACCAATCGGATGCCGAGCTGTGAGCAGACGCGTATAAATACCGCGCGGGCGCCGCGAGACACGGCCGCCATTGAAGACGAGCGCGCTGTTGTCACTTCAACAATAATTATATATGTGTGTATATATAAAAAACAAACCGTATTGTTTACTTTTGAAATTTATTTCACGACAGTTACGTAAAACCTTGATCCGCGTGAAGCGTCAAGATCCTTCTCTGGTCGTCTTTCCAGCAGAGCTTCGCCACAGAGCATCTGTCTCAGTTCGGCCGTTAAAACACTCTTTGTCGTGCCCGAGACGGAAAGGTAAACCGAGTACAGGCTGAGCGGAGCCATGTTGTTTCACTGTGACGGGCGACGCGGCCGTACTTACACGGGCTAACCGTTCGCGCTCGCTAGCTAGTCGGCCGAGCCGAGCGCGTCGTCCGGGGTGGGGTAGCTCGGCTAGCGGGTTCGCTGTGAGGCCTTGACGGAGGTTTGGGGAGGGGGGGGGGTCTTGGTCGCCATTTTGTGGGCCCGGTTCGGATGACTCAGATGTCGGGAGGTGAAGTGATGGCCGGGCGAATAAGCACAGCGTCGTCATCCTACTTGGATGTCTTAAGAAAATAGCAAAAAAATACAATTATTAGTTATCCGTCTGCGTTGCGTCAGTTTGCTGGCTGGTTGTAATGGTGTTCAGTCGAACCCGCGGCGGTTTAGCCAGTTAGCTAGCATGCTAGCTACCAAATGAAAGCTAGTAAGCTAACGTCCTAAATGTCAGTTCTGTTCTCGGCTAATTCCGCATACTGGTGTCCAAAAGCAGCCCAAACATTTGTGAAGACCGCATCTTTTACCAAAACTGTTAAACATATTGTATAAGCATTAGGAAATAAACATTTAATTTAACACTTCTGTTTCTTTTCTTTCGAGTCCCAAAGGACTTAAAAAAATGAAATGCTAAACAATTGAACCTATAATCAACCAAGAACACGAGTCTGACTCGTCTTGTTCTGTCGTTTACGGAGGAACAAGATTTGTTTTTGTTTTCCATATTTCACTCATTACTGCTGTTTGTTTTTCCTCATATGTGGAGAGTTCGAAGTCCTTCGCAGGGCTTCTTGTAGTTACCTTGTAAAATCACTGTTATTTGTCGAATAAAAACACATAGAAATATCTATTTGTAATGACAAATTTTTATTTATGTTTATTTGGATCGAGTAAAGATTTCCACGAAGACCTTGTGTGAAGAAGTAGGTTTGGGTAAGTGGTGGGAGTAGGTGCGGCCTGTGTGTTTACACGGGTGAAAGTGCGGGAACAACACGGCCTTAACCAGCTTGTGTAAAACGCCCCTTGTGTTGCTTCTGAGCTGCAGCCATGGTTTGTCCAGCTTCAAGAGAGCTTTTGTAGCTAACTTTCACGTTGAAATAGTTTTCCATTTGGACCATGATAGTGTGGGTGCATGTAATAGTTTGGATGGGCAGTGCTTGTGGTTTCAAATGGAGAACCACGAAGACTGGTTCAGCAAAACTCGAACCTGAACGGTGGTTGGTGTGTCCTGATAGATTTGTTCATCGAGAGCTAAATTATATTTTTGTTACCTGAGATTTGGTTTGCTGTCCGTACTTCTAAGTAACGTCACATTGAAAAGTTTTGAATGTAATTTCATTAATGCTTTTGAGATTTAATCATACATGTGTCACGGATATGACTGATCATCAATTTACACGACGCTGTTAGTGCTTTGCATTTTTTACGTTATGCACATTCTTGCTCTGATCTCTTCCGTTTTTTCCTCTTAATACCTCGGATAATGTAGCCAGTAGAGGGCAGTAGGCACCATGAAATGTACATAATTAAACGACCTTTGTGAAGAAGGCTTGTGTAGAAACCCGATTTCATGGGTTATGTCGTGGAAATTGGAACCTTAATGGTGAGCAAGATCAACATCAGTTGATGAGCAACATCAGTTGGTTATGGTATCAAAGTAAAATGGTAGTCTATTGTGGCTGATAAAAACTTGCAAAGAGTTTTTCCACGTTTGAAGTCTAGCACTGTTTTGTTCCAAATATTGTAATTTGTATTTCATGTACTCTATTAAAGATATTTTGTATATTCCTCTGCTGTAAAATTTTTGATAGTCTTTAAATGTGTAAGCTTGCAAGCATGTAATGTTTGATGTCCGCATTGTAAGCAGATTGCAGTCGAATCAAATAGAAGTATGCATTTAATGTCCATCTGTACCTTGGGCTTCTGTCACTTCAGTGTCCAACAGATCACCCACATCTAAAAGGTTTTTATTCATTTGTTTGGCTCTGTCAGCTGTGCAGTTGCACCCAGTACTTAAGAAGTATTGAACAGTTCAGAATAGGACTGGAATCATATTTAGTGTCCAGATTGTGTAGTGTACTGGTGAGCTGTGTCTGTTTTCCATGTGTAGCTGCGCAGTGGAGTTTCTTTGCTCAAGTTACTTTCCCTGTTCACAGTGGGAGAAGCAGAGGATGTGTAGTTGAGCGCTGATCTGGCCAGACATCGCTCCACAAACCCTCCTCTCTGCACTTGGCATTCTGGACCAGCCAACACAATGTCAAACACAATGGTCACGTTGAGCGGCAACCCCACTCCCCCCGAGTACAGGAACCCCAGAAAGCCAGGGCGACTCACCAACCAGCTGCAGTACCTGGAGAAGGTGGTGGTCAGAACCCTCTGGAGGCATCAGTTCTCCTGGCCTTTCAGGCAGCCTGTGGATGCTGTTCAGCTCAACATACCTGTGAGTCCAAGTGCACTTACTGGAGGTCACAGTGCTGTACAGCTCACCATTTTAAGTTTTTTTGCACCAGCATTTGACTAATAATGACCATTATGATGATGTGAATATGTTGCAACGTAGAAAACACCAGAATCATATTATTTCGCCAATATGTTGCATGTCTGGTGAGTTCTTGGGTCAGCTACACTGCTATGTACGACGTTTAAAGCAAGAAAGACAAATAATGAAATAAAGGTATGAGCACAGAGTGGGGGGAGGGGGAATGTGTATGCAGATACTTGCACATGTGTGGTACTGAGCAAAATACAGGAAATAAACTATATTTGCACTAATATTTGCACAATACTGAACCATATCAATGATTTTGCAGTGCCAAAGATGCATTATTGCACAAAGGTGGTCTTGTCCAGTGCTGGAGCGTTAGGAGGTCCAGGTTACAGTGCTCGATGTTTACTGTAGATAATGGGTGTTCTAGGGAACACCTGTTGTCAGTCAGGTTGCACTGGTTTTGATGGTTGCTTAGTTGTACCATCCCGTTCTCCAAATCTTTATTTTCCTTCATTCCTTGTATAATAAAACTTGTTTTTTGAGAGCGGTTAGGGTGTGTATCTGTCTCTTATATGAATGAGGTTTTGTTGTCTCTTTCTGTTTTGATTTCAGGATTATTATACAATCATTAAAAAGCCGATGGATTTGAACACCATCAAAAAACGTCTTGAGAATAATTATTATTGGAAGTCACTGGAATGCATTGAAGATTTCAACACAATGTTCACAAATTGCTATGTGTACAATCGGGTGAGCATGACATTATTGTAAAATCTGACTCCCCACACTGACAGTTTTGGGAAAATGTCAGAAGCTTAATTAGACCCTTTTAAATCCTGTATGTGACTGCCTTTCAGCCTGGGGACGACGTGGTTCTGATGGCTCAAGCGCTTGAGAAGCTTTTCCTGGAGAAGGTGGCGGAGATGCCGCAGGAGGAGTGTGAGATCGCTGTGGTCACCAACAAGGCACCTCTGAAAGGACGGAGGAGATCGTCAGCAGGTGTGTGCTTAGAGTGAGCTTTGGGGTGAGAGTGTTGACCTGTTAGACCTGAAACTTACATATATTTAGTCCCTCTGTTGTTGAGGGGGAGGTTTCTGACTCACCTTGTATATACGTGTTAGCAGGACTGGTGAAAATGAGGCCACAGTCCCCTGTGTCTGAGGTAGTCTTTCAGCAAACTGTGACTGTCATTCCTCCCGAGGCCCTCCACACCATTCCTCCCCTGTCTGCACAGCTCCAAGCCAATGTCAGTCCCTCTCACGCGACACAAGTGCACATTGATTATATGGGTTCGTATGAATCTCGGCACAGGTTCGAAACCCTGCCCCTCCTTCTGATTTTTCAGTTGAAAAGGGGCATAAAGAGGAAAGCAGACACCACAACCCCTACCGCATTGGCCGTAACCAGCAGTGAGTCTTCACCTTGCATCACCGAACCAAAGGTCCTGAAGTTGTTCTCTCGGCGGGGTAGCGGGCGACCCATCAAACCGCCCCGCAAAGACCTGCTGGAGTCCCCCCAACAGCACCAGGTGGGGCGGAGGTGCAAGCTGTCTGAGCGACTCAAATACTGCTGCGGCATCCTGAAGGAGATGTTGGCCAAGAAGCACGGGGCGTATGCCTGGCCCTTCTACAAGCCCGTGGACGCCCAGGCGCTTGGTCTTCATGACTATCACGAGATCATTCATCAGCCCATGGACCTGGGCACCATCAAAGTAAGACGGTGCACGCAGAGAAGCTTGAGCTGTTGAGTGAGGCGTAGAACAGGGTGCTGACGTGGCGTTCTGCTCTCCTTCCAGAAAAAGATGGATGCGCGGGAGTACACAGACGCTTTGCAGTTCGCCGCAGACATACGACTAATGTTCTCAAACTGTTACAAATACAACCCACCCACACACGAGATTGTGACCATGGCCAGAAAGCTCCAGGTGTGTGTGCGTGTTTGCATGAGTGCGTGCATGGCTGATCTGTGCAATGCCTTTGACACTAGAGGTCATCTGATCCCTCTATTTGAAATAAGGACGGAATGTGCTAGGCTCGGGCTCGGTAGTCCTGCTCTGTCCTCGTTTTAGCTTGAGGTCCGTGCCACTGTCCTCTGTTCTTCAGGATGTCTTCGAGTCCCGCTTTGCCAAGATTCCAGACGAACCCAGAGATCCGGGGCATGGACAGACCCCCGTGCCTCGAAAAATGAAGGAGAGAGAAGACAGCCCGTCCAGCTCGGAGACCTCCAGCATGGGGTCTTCTGTGTCGGAAAGCTCGTCCGACACGGATGAAGAGGATGAGGAGGAGAGAGCGACGCGCCTGGCTAATCTGGAGGAGCAGGTAATTACGCACACATGTGGCAGCCGTTTGTAAATCATGTGGTTTGTAATTAACACTCGTCCATCTGTGCTGGCAGCTGATGGCAGTGCGTGCGCAGCTGCAGTTGCTCACCCAGACGCCCCTCCTGAAGCCCAAAAAGAAAGAGAAGTCGAAGAAGGAGAGAAGGAAAAAAGACGAGCGGAAAGGTGGTGAAGCGAAGAAGCCTGTGCCGTCGAAGGTGCAGAAGAGAGCCCGCAGTAAGCTCTCAGGGTGAGGACACGCGCACACACTCGCAAACACACTCTCGGCCTTTGAGGCTGTCACGGGTCTGAAGCCGAGCTGTGCTGTGGTCAGGCGGAATAAGGACAGCTGGGAGTACGGGTCTGAAGAGGAGGAGCCCGCCCTGCCCATGTGCTACGATGAGAAGCGCCGTCTCAGCTTGGACATCAACAAGCTTCCCGGAGACAAACTGGGCAAAGTGGTGAACATCATCAAGGCCAGAGAGCCACTACTCAGGGACACAGACCCCGAGGAGATCGAGATCGACTTTGAGGCACTGAAGCCCTCCACGCTGAGAGCTCTGGAGAGGTTTGTCGTGACCTGCCTCAGGAAGAAACCCAAGAAACCCGAGGGTGAGTGGGGTCCTGCACAACACCGGCCCTTCGTGGCTTCGGTTAGTTTCTAATGTTTGCGTGTCTGTCTCCACCATGCTGCAGAGAAAAAGCAACAGAAGGTCTCAAAAGTGGAGAAGATGAAGGAGCCAGTCAAACAGAACAGTGGTGAAGTGCCAAGCTCAACCAAGAGAACAAAGGCTAAGTGTGAGTGTTATCCTGCTGGGTTGGGTTAGTGGTGGGTAAAAGTGTGAGTGTTATCCTGAAGGGTTGGGTTAGTGGTGGGTAAAAGTGTGAGTGTTATCCTGCAGGGTTGGGTTAGTGGTGGGTAAAAGTGTGAGTGTTGTCCTGCAGGGTTGGGTTAGTGGTGGGTAAAAGTGTGAGTGTTATCCTGCAGGGTTGGGTTAGTGGTGGGTAAAAGTGTGAGTTGTCCTGCAGGGTTGGGTTAGTGGTGGGTAAAAGTGTGAGTGTTATCCTGCTGGGTTGGGTTAGTGGTGGGTAAAAGTGTGAGTGTTGTCCTGCAGGGTTGGGTTAGTGGTGGGTAAAAGTGTGAGTGTTGTCCTGCAGGGTTGGGTTAGTGGTGGGTAAAAGTGTGAGTGTTGTCCTGCAGGGTTGGGTTAGTGGTGGGTAAAAGTGTGAGTGTTGTCCTGCAGGGTTGGGTTAGTGGTGGGTAAAAGTGTGAGTGTTATCTGCAGGGTTGGGTTAGTGGTGGGTAAAAGTGTGAGTGTTGTCCTGCAGGGTTGGGTTAGTGGTGGGTAAAAGTGTGAGTGTTATCTGCAGGGTTGGGTTAGTGGTGGGTAAAAGTGTGAGTGTTGTCCTGCAGGGTTGGGTTAGTGGTGGGTAAAAGTGTGAGTGTTATCTGCAGGGTTGGGTTAGTGGTGGGTAAAAGTGTGAGTGTTATCTGCTGGGTTGGGTTAGTGGTGGGTAAAAGTGTGAGTGTTATCTGCAGGGTGGTGGGTCCTGGAGAGCTACTTTGTCCACTTTTTGGTGTCTTCATAGTTTTCATGTGACTGACTGAAGTGGGTGTGTCAGGTTTGTGTTGGAGCGGAGCTCTGCAGGAGGGTTGGAGATGTGGGGTTTAAGTGTTTTGAATGGTGCGTGTGTCCCGTGTGCGGTGGGCGTGACTCACACAGCGGTGTGATGTTCCTCTCCCCGGTGCAGGTGAAGCTCTGGCAGCAGACCCCATGCAGCTGGCTCGCCTCTCCCGCCTCAGTGGCAGCAGCAGCAGCTCCTCGTCTGGCTCCGACAGCACTAGTACTGACTCTAGCTCCTCTGATAGCAGTGACTCTGACTCAGGTTAGCGGATCAGCACAAGCACTCCCTCACTCCTTCTTTCTTTCCTTTCTGCCTCTTTAACCCACTCTCAGGGCAAAGCCCAGAAGCCCTCACTGCCCCCACATCCCTCACTCTGCTCACTGGCACACTGAGGGGAAGACACACACACAAAACAAGACAAACGTTTGGGTTTTTTTGTTTGGACAACCCATTGCCCCCTGTTTTTAGATGCACCATGTCACTGCTACTGGAGCACCATACACTTCCCCTCATGGTAGTCTGCATATTGTTCAATGGGTGTTTGAGTTCTGTTGTGCTGGGGGGTGTTAGTTTGTTTGTTTTTGTTTGTATATTTTGTGCACTTTTTCTTCAGAATGAGTGAAATTAGATGTTACAAAAATCTTGCTCTGTCCCTCCTAGGGTTGCAGCGGTAACCGGTTTCACGGTATACCACGGTATTAAAATGCACGGTTATCATACCGTGTGCGTTTGCTTATTACCGGTAAAAAGCAAGCCAGCGGAGAAACTGACCCGCGCATGCGCAACTCCGCTCCGGTTCAGCTACTCAGCACACAGCAGTGAGAATGGCAGAAAGTGCATCAGACTTAACACATTTTTTTACAAAAAAAAAAAGCTAAACTAAAATCAGTGGCGAAAATGACGTAATCGCGGTGGCTCCGCCCGTGCGCGAGGGTCTCGCGCGCTGTCGATTCGCGAGGTCGTACACCTCTCGAATTTTGTAACTTTGCGCGCTGCGCCTCAGCGCAATGAACAAAGTCACGTTTGCAGGATTCATACACGTTTAAAAGGTGGAATTAAAACACTTGTACGTCACTTTAAAGGTCCGTTTCAATATTTCCCAGCACCTTAAACTTAATTAAGTTAAATATTTATACATATACTCAAAATAATTCGCTTTTTCATCACATTATTTAATGGTTGTTTATTTCCAAAACGCCCAATCTTAACGTCTTCACGTTCTCTCATGTTTTGTCCTGGAATTAAAAGAGGCTCGTATTTGTTAACGTAAGACAAAAGAACTGTGCGGAGTCGCGTGCTACGGTCACTAGTGAAAGTATAAACCTAGCTTTTTATGGTCATTGCTTTCACTGGATGTGAAAGACGCTATTAATTTACATGCGTTCAAATTCTAACGTACCTGTTTTTGATATGTTAAAACCAGACTCGGTGTGAAAACCTTAAAATAGAAATCTCTATTGTGATGATGTCAGAAATAAATCCTCTCTTCCTGCAGTATCTGGTTATATTCCAACTTGGCAGTACAACGGACGTTTACAACAGTTGTTGATCAGACACTGACCCAGGCTGAGTTTATCAGATATTAAATAATTTAAACTTAAATAATTGTACTGAAATCCATGATTTAGGTTTCTCTAATTTTGCAGTATTTATATAAACATGTGTACAGCTTATTTTTTTAAAGGACACATTTTGTATACAATAGTTCCAGGTTTCTACAATAAATAGTTAATTGAACAAAAATAACTTGTAATTTCTTTAAGGGTCGGTGTATCTTTTAATAATATACAAACTAACTGTGATACCGTGATAACCGTGATACCGCGGTATTTTCTGAGACGGTTATCATACCGTGAAAATCTCATACCGTTGCAACCCTAGTCCCTCCATATTTTTCCTCTGCTATTTATTAAATTTTTATTATTTTGTTTTTTTTTTATCATTTTGTTTGTTTCATCATTTTCATTAATGTTTTCATTCTCGGTCCATGCTGTAGCTTGAAATGAGGCCAGCTAGCACTGATGGGGACACAAGCCTTTGTTTCCATTCAGAGTGTGCATGACTCATAATGCCACCCGTTCTACGGCTGTTGGTTCTTAAAATCTTTCAAATGTCAGTCCTAAGAAGCTTTCTAATGTAAGCTGCATTGTGCTCAAATCTGCTCTGATTCTCAACTACTGGCCTGCTGGCCCTATCGGAACTGTGCTGGAATTGTACGTCAATGCTGACGGTGTTGCTAAGAAAACCCAGATCTGGTCTGAAACAATTAGTTCACATAAGATTCAGTGATATAAGACAAATATAATAAAATAGCAAACAGAAACACAAAGGGCGGGGACCAGATTTAGGTGGGCTAGCATGTCCTGTCGTTCCGTGGGAAACCTGAACAGCCTCTAAGTCATTGGACACGGACTGACACAACTGGCCTACATGCCTGAAGGGCACATCTGAGGAAATGTCTCCAGACTTGCACACTGACCCGTAGAGCACTGGAGGTTCTCCTTCAGTAGTGGTGAGGCCCTCCCCCAACACCCACGTGGAGACAGTTGTAGCTGGTCCTCCTTTGAAACTACTGCATTCATTCATACCCATGTGATTCCCCCTACTGCATTTGGTTCACATTGTAATTTTAACTATTTTTCCTTTGTATATATGTGAGAGATTTTATACAGCTATATATGTAAGCAGAAACTAATCCTAAGGTAGATTGTATTGCACTGTGATGATGTGTGAGGTACTGACCAGATTGTAAAGTAGCTGGTATGGTCATAGCAAGATCCAACCAACCTTTGTTCCTGGAGGCAGCTGTTCTGCTCAAATCCACTGCGCCTTTTGAAGCTGTGTGTGTTTATTTACCTTAGCAGGTATAGAGCTTACTCGTTGATATTGGTGTTCGACACCCAGAGGTTGAAATAAAAATGATTTTTCTAGAGGTCTGTTATGCATTTTAAGAATAGTGGTGTGTTTTGTCTTTCATTTTCATCACATGTTGCTTTCACTTGTACCCACCCTCATATGTATACTTAGTGCCAGAATCATGACACATTTAACATGTGCTCACATAAGACCACAGTCATCATAAAACACATCTATGATGTTGGGTAGGTTTTATAGAACAACTTCTGTTTGTGTTAAATATCTAGCTTTGTTTGTTGGGTTGGAGTGGGTGGGTGTGTTTGTGTTTGGCGTACTTGTTATCTGTACATTACATTAATGTATTGTTAGTCAGGCTCTTTGAGTGCCCAGTCTGGAGATCTACCATCCACACTTGATCAAGCACTGTTGGAGACACACGTGGGTCCTGGGTTGTACTGCAGGGTGCTGGAGCCCCAGGTGTAGACATGGGCGGCTCTGGTGGGAGGTGGTGTCCTGGGAGAAGCTGAGCTCACAGGAGCGTGCCCTGAGGGCCAGACCCAAGTGACCGCACTGTGCATTATCCATGTCTTACAGAGCACAAACCTAAGAAGAAGCCAAACAAAGCTGCCGGTCATGGCTGCAAAATGCAAAACAAGGTAAAGGGGGTAAACGCCTACTTCACGTCCCTAAGTGGACAATTTCATGAGTTAAGCTGAGATGAAGCCGCCTTTCGCTCGGACACGAGTCACTTCGATCTTCCCGCTCCTTCTCCTGGTTAGAGCTCCAAGCGGAACGGGCCTCCCCAGCCGAAGGGCTCCCAGTGTGGCATCTCCTCCAGGCGCTCACCCCCTGCTGCAGACTCCAGGGAGGTGTCTGCACACACGGAGGCGTGCAGAAGGCTGCCCGCTGACCACACCCTCTCCCCAGGTAGGGTTCACCGCACCTGCCTGCTTTCACACACTGAGAGCATGCGTGCATGCAGGTGTGGCAAAGTCATGCCTTGCAGAAAGATCATTAACGCTACACAGATCAGGTTGTTTTTTGTTATCTATATTTATATATTTGTTATTCATATGCTGATCTGACTGGACAGTTTGTATAGCTTTTGATTTTTAATTTCTCTCCCTTGTTACACCTTCACCACTCGCTGCCAGCCCTACACAGCCAGCTCCCCGCCCAGCCCTCCAGACCCAGTGCCAAAGCAGCTCCTCTTATTCGCAAAACCTGGCCCGCCCTCTCTAATGTTGCATCACCACCAGACCACGCCCTGCCACCTCCCTCTCACCCCCCCGTCCTCGGCCCCTCGTCACAACACGCCCCACTTACAGCCAACCCGTCCCCTTCACCCGCTCAGCCCGGGAGCTCAGGAGATCCGTCCTCCGCCCGTGTTTCTCCAGTCTCTGCCACCCCAGACCCCGCCCTCCCTCTCTCAGAGGAGCTCCTGGTTGGCTCCTCCCCTTCCCTAGGCCCCGCCCAGCTCCACTCACAGGAGCCCTTGCCCAGCCCTCACCCTCCTGCTAGCCCAGAGAAGCCTGTGTTGAAGGCTCGGGAAGGTAAGAGATGACTCCAGATCGCCAGTGCTGCTTCCTCGTCTCCGTGCCCTTTGACCCCGGAATGCTCTGTGCATGGGCTGCATGACCTTTGCATGTGCTGCCTGTTTTCCCTCGTAGCAGCTCGGACATCTCCGCCTTGTGTGCTTCTGTCATGGGTGAAGCTGATTGGTGTTTTTTGTTTGTTTCGTGCATCGCTTTCTCTCACTCAGCTACTGCATCCTTCTTCCGTGTCATCACTCATCTATTAATATTGAATAACTTTATTTGTCCTGAGCAGGTTTCCCCGCTCTCCTGTCTCCGTTAATCTCTCCTGGACGACCTTCTGCAACATCAGAAGCACCTGGAACAAGACCACAGCTTGTCACAAAGTATGAGGTAAACCAATGAACTTTTTATTGTTTTGACAAATAATGTGACCATAAGTATGTGGAGTAGGTGCTCCAACTACTCACATTGCAGTACAATCAAGCACACAGCCCTCCACACACCATCATACTGAAGAGCTCAGTGGCTTTAAACTTGCCACTGTCGTAGGAAAGGCCACTGCCAGGTAGTGAAATACCTGCCCTGCCAGACCCCATGAACTATACATGGTATTACTGTGAAATGGAAGCATCTCAAAGCAACAGTAGCTGAACCACGCAGCAGTAGACCACGCAAACACACACCACAACAACACTGCAGGGTTCCTCACTGCCTCTGCAGGGTACATCAGCACAAGCTCTGTGTTAGACCTTTGTGAAGCCGTGAACATCACTGTGCCCAGTGCTGACTGGTAGGGGTGTGGCCACTGAGCAAAACCAGGAAGGAGTGAGCCAGACACACCTCCACCCTCACCTGGGATGGATGACATGTTTACAGTTTTGGTGTCTTGTCTGAGAATGCAAAGCTCTGTGAAACGAGCACAGAATTGTGACGCCATACTAGCTCCAGCAAATGTGGGCTGGAGTTTGTCCTCTGCATTTGAATCCCCTCTACACTAGAGCACTGCGCTGCCCAGGAAACTCCGCTTTGAAGATTCCATCAGCTATTGGGCTGTAACGGTTTACATCCTCAGTCTTATGAGTCACAAGGATGCAGAACAACCTGTAACAGTATTTATAACCGTGTAATACAGTGTTTTCTTGACTAAGAAATCACAAATCACTCAAATAATCGACACAATGAACACAATAAATACAGTGAGTGACCTGGAGACCTCATTAGCCCTTTAACACGGCCAGCGTGAGCGGAAAGGGTGAGTGGGTGGGTGCCTGAGGTGAGGTGGCACACGTAAACATTTTAACAGGATCTAGTACAAGAATGTGCTTATGTGCTGTGCGGTTTGCCTTCGTTGTAAACCTACACTACACCATCCAGCTGTGATCTGCAATCTGCCCTTCTGAGATGGGCCAGCTCCATATTATTGCCCAGGGTTTTGGAATGGAATCTGGGGATAGCAAACTCGTGTGTGTGTGCGTGTGTGTGCGTGTGTGTGCGTGTGTGTGCGTGTGTCAGTGTCTCAAAGTTCAGACTAAATGAAGTGTTTGACAGTGAGTTAATTGACCATTAATCCTGGCAAAGGTAGTTGCCAGGATAGCTTAAAATGTGTGTACATGTGGTGAATTTGTGCTCTCTCTCTCTCTCTCTCTCTCTCTCTCTCTCTCTCTCTCTCTCTCCTCTCTCTCTCTCTCTCCTCTCTCTCTCTCTCTCTCCTCTCTCTAGTCATGTCCAGGGCGGTCCTCTTCACAGGTCAGTCCAGAAGACCCCAGCCATGTGCTGCTGTCCTCGGCTCAGCTGCACACAGTGCCTGGTCAGCATTTCTCTCTCCAGGAACTTTTTTTCTCTCTTCTTGCAACACTCGTTCTCAACTGCAACATTTTCCTCAATGGCTTCTGTTTGTTCCTGGACACTTTCCACAGGGAGCAAACCTGCAGGAGGAGGCGATTTATGCAAGTTAAGCCAAGACGTCAAACTCAGCATGGCTAAAACGGTACCTGGGCTTCACTGCCTTCCTTCACTACTGGAATGAATCTGTGTCACCGTGTCCCCCTTGCTGTGGCCGTACCTCATAACCACCCTGCGCAGGGCTAGTGCGGACCCAGCAGGAGGGGGACTCCTGATCCCACCCTGTATATAACTGCGTTTGGCTTCTGCAGGACATCGTTCTGAAGAACGCAGACTCGTGGACGAGCCTGGGCAAGATGGCCGCTCTCGCACCCTCTGCTCTTCGCTCTTCAAAAGAGAGCTTCCAGCAGTTCCGCAAGGTTGCCATGGAGAAGGAGGAGCGGGAGAGGGCGCGTAAGCTCCAGATGGAGGCGGGCCAAGAGAGGGGCTCCTCGGATAAGAGCAGGTGGGGCAGGGGGCAGCATGCGTTGGGCTTCAACCACACCTGGGTGCGCTCACAAACCCCACATTTAGCTGGCTAGATTGTCGTTGTCACACGTCCATCGAAAGTGTTACTGTTGGTCCTCTTAAAGACATGGAGTTAATGCTGGTGGTTTTGATAGAAGAAAAGCTGCATTCTCTGGGGAGGAGACGAACCACAGAACTGATCCCTGTATTAGGTCCTGAGTTATTAAATCACCACCATATTCAGGACTCTGCAGCTCCTGCAGTAAATGGTAAAGTTGAGTTGTACCGCGTGACAGTATTAATGATGTGGTGGGGGTGTTTTGTCGTTAATGATTCACAGCCTGACGCAGCTGCATGCCAACACCAAGCCAGAGACCCTGGCCCCCCTGCTGGAGGTGGAGCACGCAGAACCTCCTGTGATGGCAGCCGTCGTAGACGTCCCGAAAGACCCAGAGCCTCAGCCCAGTCCCCCGCAGAACTCTGTGGACCACGCGAGGGAGGTGGCCCGCAAGAGGGAACAGGAGAGACGCAGACGGGAGGCCGTAAGATCTGTTCATCCTGTTGTGACTCTTTACTTATTCATTAGCTGAACTCTTCTACCATCTTATGTATTTATTTATTAGCTAAACTCTTCCACCATCTCTTTACTTAATTATTAGCTGAACTCTTCCACCATCTCTACTTATTTATTAGCTGAACTCTTCCACCATCTCTTTACATATTTACTTATTAGCTAAACTCATCCACCATCTCTTTATGTATTTATTAGCTGAACTCTTCCACCATCTCTTTACTTAATTATTAGCTGAACTCTTCCACCATCTCTTTACATATTTACTTATTAGCTAAACTCATCCACCATCTCTTTACGTATTTATTTATTAGCTGAACTCTTCCACCATCTCTACTTATTTATTTATTAGCTGAACTCTTCCACCATCTCTTTACATATTTACTTATTAGCTAAACTCATCCACCATCTCTTTACGTATTTATTTATTAGCTGAACTCTTCCACCATCTCTACTTATTTATTTATTAGCTAAACTCATCCACCATCTCTTTATGTATTTATTAGCTGAACTCTTCCATCATCTCTTTCTTTTAAGATGTCCGGAATCATCGACATGACCATGCAGAGTGACATCATGGCGACCTTTGAGAAGAACCTGGACTAACATTGCTGCAAAACAATAAAATGATTCAGGGTGTTTAAAAGAACAAGCCTGCTGCTGTTCAGTGAATAGAGCAGTCTGACTCCTCCTGACCCAGACGAGCTCCAGGCCCCGGGAGACAGAGACGGGTTCTAGCACCTCACCGGGGCAGAATCACACAAACAGTGATCTCACTTTAGCCCATTACACTGAAGTGAAATCAAAGGAGAACATAGTACAGTAGTGTAGAATGTACTTGGACCTTGATGCACTATGGATCTTTTTGTTGCATTGTTTACTCTGTGTGTGTGCGTGTGTGTGTGTGTGTGTGTGTGTGTGTGTGTGCTTTTGCTTTTCCTGATTTCCTAAATACCTGCACTGAGTTGCTGTTTACTGTGAAGGGCAGTTACAGACGGACAATAGCAGTTGCACCTCAAATACGTTAGCTAAATGCTTACCTTTTGTCTTTACGGACTTTTGTTTTCTACTTTTTGTACGGAGCGGTTTTGGTTCTGTTCGTGTTCACATCACAAGGTTCATTCCGTAGACAGTGTGATTTAATGCGCCTCCGGTCTCCTCGCGCGCGCTGTGGGCGTTTGTGCGCGTGGGCGGAGACCCCGTTCATTCCGTCACTCAGTTCTCGCCCTAATGCTGTAAGTTAAACACAAAGTTCATAGGCTGACTCATTCTCCTATTTATCACACAAGATTTTTTATTTTGTTTGTAGTAGTAGAAGTAGTGTCAAGTAATATACATATGGATGTAATATTTGAATTTGTTCATCATTACTATTTGTTATTCGAAGACTGATGTTATAGTTTTGCCAGATGTGAGATTTCAATTAATGAAGATTTAGGTGGAATAGCCTATACTTATTTTCTACTTATTGTATGAAGAACAGTGCCATTACGACTCGCCAGGCCAACTTGAAGGCGCCTCCTGGTCAGTCCCGCCGGCGAGCCTCGTCCGTTTTGATGGCGTTTTCATGAGGATGTTCAACGTTGTTAGATTATGGCGGCTTGTGGCAGTTTCCAGTGTTTCTCCTTAGGCTGTGTACACGTTCACCACGCACTTTACCAAGTATCCCAGCGGGTTCCAGGGATCACGCCGAGGGAAATGTGTGTTATTTAAAAAGCTATAATTGTTTCTTGAACTATAAGCTAAATCAATAAAAACTGTATTTTCATTTAATTGCTCGTATTCCTGTTCAATTAAGATCTGGTTGGGCTAATCTGGGTTGTTTTCTCCACAAATGTTGACTTTATTGCTGGTGTGTGCTGCTTTGTTGTGGCGGGGCTGGTGTGTGTGAACGCCATCGTGCTCGGAGCAAGAGAAACATCCCAACATTGTTATTGTGCTGCTGCCTCATCCTTTAGCAAACGACTCAACCACAACAAAACACCAAGTGAGAATACATGTTTACTTTTTAAACCTACATTTAGATTTTGTATGTACCATAATTTATATTTTATATACCGTAATAAATATACGTAATAAACTATGTGAGCGGAGACAGTGACGATCTGTCCGCCTTTGTCTTTTCTCCATCGATCTCATCCCGTCTTGTGCAATTAGAATCGGTGCTATTGGTTAATCTCCATTATCAACAGAATGGGATGACAAAGTGCTTTCAGCTCAAAAATTATGTGTCGCGGGTTACTTTAAAAATCAAGTTTATTATAATCTATTGTCGTAGATGATTCGTGGTCCTGCAATAATATTTACCTACAGTAGCCATGAATCAGTTAATAATGACCTTTCACTGCATTCGTGTATGACGGGTCTTTGTTAAAAGCCTGTCGAAACTCGTAATGGTTCAGTCCGAGGTGCAGACACCTTGTGGACCGAACATCCTCGCCGCACGCACGCACGCGTGAGTCCTGACGCGCCGAGCCCGGCTCCGCTCCGGCAGGGACCCACCCAGCGCTCCGGCGGGGGAGAAGATGTGCCGTTCGCGGTGTTGCGGGGTTACTACGATGTAGGCTGCTTCGTTTATGAGCCGTGAACCCAAACAAGTCAATATTCAACGTGATCGACACCGTGTTTCTGCAGTAATGTAAAGATGGCGAGATTGCTTCACAACTTGCTGCTGTTGTCAGTCTGGCTCGTGCTAAAGATCAGAGTTTTAGGTTACTGGGCTTTGATTTATGGTTATTGTGCCCTCTGCACTGGCATAGCATTATTAAAACTTTGGTGGAATATTTTAATAAGGCCGTCAACAACCTTTCAGTGGACAATTCGCGAGACACCCCCGACATGTCTGAATGACACGTCCTTGGGAACCCACTGTTACGTGAGGATAAAGGTAAGGTTTGTCTTTTCTTAGTCGGACTGTCCTAGGTAGGACGGACGCTGTTAGCACAATAAACGCATCGACACCTCAACCCTGCAGTCGGTCGTGCCTGCAGCGTCTGCTGAACCGGGCCTGCCTTTATATTCTGTAGCTGTTCTAGCGCGAGGTAAGAAGCTACGAGTCAGTTTGTTTTCACGCAGCCTGCAGTGCTCCGCACCTCCGCACCTCCGCGCTCCGCCCGCCGCCTCCCTCCGCCCCCCGGGTGCTGCTGGATGGCGCTTCTCGCAAACTCGCAAATCCGTGACCATTAATCTTTGCATTGCGACGCATTGTAAGTTTAAGTTGAAAAGGCAATTCTAAGCTATTCGCATCGTCTGTCGTCCTGTTTTTTTGAACTGTTGTGGCAGCGTTTAAGTTGTGTGCGTCTGCGTTCTGGACGGAGTGGCCCTACCTGTTTACCAACCTACCTGTTTACCAATAGACCTGTTTACCAATAGACCTGCCGAGCAGTGACACGCACACCTGCACTAGTCGTCATGTGGATGGACAGTCCAGGTCACCTATAGACACTCGGATTTTGAATGCGACAGAAAAGAAAAAGTCTGTCGTCACATTCAATTTCTCTGATAATCACATAAAGGACAAACTCAGATATGTGCCAATGAATCCCGCCAAAATAAGTAAACCATAATTTAAGATATTTGCTGCTGTAAATTATTTCTACATACATGTAGAGTGTACATTTTCTGCATACGCCTGTGTGCTGGATTCCTTCACCCTGGTTAGTGTTACAGCTCTGTTTTGAAAAGCCAGTGTTATGATTGAACCTTAATGAACAGTAGCTGTCACTCCGATGAAAGGGTGTAGACCGAGCAGAGTACGCTACATTTACTGTGAATCATAACTGGCCGTTTTCTTTGTGTTTCCAGGAGTCTGGTCTCAGATTTCACTATGTAGCTGCAGGGGAGAGGGGCAAACCCCTCATGCTGTTTCTGCACGGATTCCCCGAGTTCTGGTGAGACATTTAACTACAGAATTGCAGATCCATCCAGACACATTCATGTTCACGCCAGTGAGCAGGTGTTACTATGGGTACCAACGAGCAGCATTAGGAGACATTTCATTATCTCAGAGTGTGAGGTATTAGATCATTACATAAGGATCAAGGCCTGGGGAATCGATTAAGAAGATATCAGAAGTTAATGGTGCGCCTTGCTAAGTTAATGGTGCATCAGGTTACGTGGGATGTTCAAAATCAGGTGCGCTGTGCTTGGTAGCTTGTTAGTTTGACATCCTCATTGTCGATCTGAGTGAATTATTTAAATCAAATATTTCACAAAGTGTGCAGTACGAGTGATGGTGTAGAATTTCAGATTCAGATCTGGGAAAAAAAACATTTGCTCTGCATATTTGTCCAAATAACACTCAGAATAAACAGTCAGTCGATAGCTGCTTTGATTAATAATGTATAGCAAGATCACATTGGCACAAGGAAAAAGTCACTGCACAAAGCTTAAAATAAAGCAGGATTGTAACTACAGTCAGTTGCCTCCAAAACCCAATGAGCCAGATTATTATTAATAACTAGGATTAGAGTCAGTGAGGACAGACAAAAAAACACAAAATAAGAATAAAACAAGAACACATGATCATGGAAATACGCAGGAGACGTCCATGTGAAGACAGGGCAGGACTGGGGACACAGTGGACTGGGGGCGCAGTGGAAGAGGACTGAGCTCCTCCAGACGGCACAGTTCCAACGTAAGGCTGACACACACAAACGCACGCTTCTTCAAGCTGGAGCAGGACTCTACGCTCAATAGAACTTAGGGAGACATTTATCTTCCCCACATAATGAAAGACGGGGATCTTGCTTGAGACACACTGTGATGAGGCTGGATTAGAAAACAACATTCCTAGTGATTCAACAGATACAGGAACACCACATTTTGAAATTCCACCAGCAGGAAACAGAGTGCCCGCCCTGACACGACATGGGTTTGCAGGTAAAGCGGATGAGTTTGGAATGATTGCACATGCATGGACAAGGCATGGACAGATGCCCCGAGTAAAGACGGATCAGCTGACAGCACCACCTGGAGTGGCCACACTCTGACTGCATCCTTCTTACTGCAAGTCACATTTTCTGCATGAGTTTTTACAGCCTCACAAAGGGCAGCAGCATATGTGGCTAGCAGAAGAGTTCTCCATCTGTAAGAGTTCTTCTTCCTCTGCTTCGTCCCATGTATGAAAGAAGACCACTGTGGAAAAGGGGAACTTTCCCTCTGGATATCAAGGTCATTGTGTAATGAATTTACATCTTCACATCAGATCCTGCCGGTGTCACCCAGGACTCCTAGATGAAGAAGAGATCTTCTGCCACAGCTGATATGTGAAGCTCTGTGAGACTAACGCAGGTGACACGTGCCGTGTCGCTTTCACGGTGGTCTTCTAGTTGCGCACAGACCTTCAGTGGATTTAACGCTAAAATATTTGCTTTCAAATATTGTAAAAAATGTCTGATTCTTCAGCAATGTCAGCTTACTTGATGAGAAAGGAGAAAATATCTGTTAACCCTCTATCCTCTTTGTTGCAGTTTATTTATTAACCTTTTTAACCTTTTTAACTTTTTTAACTTTGGTTCACAACCCAGGAGAAAGTGTTTACATGGTGACATACTCAGTTCTCTCTTGGTTGAGGGTTTTCTTACTGAGATCATTTTATCTTTGTACATGACAAAATGGAATTGCTAAGACGTTTTATCAATAAAATAGATTTTTTTAAAGACATGGACTGATTCAATACTTTGGCCCACTACAGTTGTCCTATCTAGTCTGAAATCTGTTAAATCATTTGTAGATGGTAGATGCTACAATTCACTGGGAAAACTGAGAAAATTGAAGTAAAAGACATTTTAAATTGTTGTAAGGTCATCCGTGTAAGAACAGAACAATTATTTTATGGATATCTCAGTTTACCTGAACTCCACTGAACTCTTCGTCTTGGCTGGTGTCGGTGGTGGTGGTCTTCCTCAGATGTCTCCATATGCTGGGAAGCAGGTGTGTTGCCTTCCTGGTTGGTTCCATGAGTATCTTCCACCTGCCAGATCAGCTTGGTTCCTCCAGAGCCTCCACTCCTTTGAGTGAGTCGTTGGCTCGTAAAGTCCTTGGGTAGATGCAGACTTACATTCCTCTCTCTAGTACAAGCTCACACCTTTTATGTTAGCGTCACTGTAGTTAATTAAACCTGCTTAGCGGTGACTGAATGATATTAGGTGAGGCTAACAGCTGAGTAGTGGCCCGGGAGCTGAGCTGAGGTGGAGAAGCAGGCCTTCGTTTCACAGGACATCCGCCACCTCTGTGTTTCTCTGATATTTTAAGCAGTGTCATGCTGAGACTCGAGACTCAGGCCAACACTGGGAAGCAGCTCCAGAGAGCCCATGATTTATTCTGTCGTTATTCTAAAATGTGAGCTGGAGTGTAGCGTGTCAGGGAGCACGGGACAGGATGGAGCTGTGTGTGTGCGTGTGTGTGCGCGTGTGTGTGTGTGTATGTGTGTGTGTGTGTGTTTGTGTGCGCGTGTGTGTGTGTGTATGTGTGTGTGTGTGTGTGTGTGTGTGTGTGTGTGTGTGTGTGTGTGTGTGTGTGTGTGTATGTGTGTGTGTGTGTGTGTGTGTGTGTGTGTGTGTGTGTGTGTGTGTGTGTGTAGAGGGGGCTGGAATTGGGATGACGAGGAGCAGGAAGACGTGTCCCTCTCAGTCCTCTCCTGCTCCACTTTAGTTTGGTGCTTTTGCTAAGTGCCAAGTGATGACTTCCTCTATTTCTGAGCAGGGAGTGAGAGTGTGTGTGTGTGTGTGTGTGTGTGTGTGTGTGTGTGTGTGTGTGTGTGTGTGCGTGTGCGTGTGCATGCGTGTGTGTGCGCAAGGCTGTTATATTTTAAAACTCATCTATATTTGAACATATTGGGATATACTGTAGTGCATATTGTTTATACGTATTGGATGTTCATATCAGAATCACAGTAAGATTTCTGTATTATGCATCCCAAGACATACACACAAACTCACATTCAGTCCTCAGCTCATACACACACACACACACACACACACACACACACACACACACACACACACACACACACACACACACACACACACACACACACTTAAGCTCATACACACACTCTGAAGCCTTTCTGTGCAGACAAGTTCTTCTGCTAAGGAGCCCCCCACACACACTGGGTACAAATCAGAGTCTCTCACACTAAGCCTAAAGGTGACCTTAGATTGGGGAGAACTGTGTGGGTTAGTGCCAGTGACAGAAAGCATGTTTGTTTGGGGCAGTGTGATGGCTTTATCTTGTCTTCACACCTGTTATCTCTGCATCTCGCCTATGCAGACATGCGGATGAGACTCCGCCCCTTCCTGTGGTTCAGCCCCCCACCACACAGTGATACTGTAATACAGAGTGATGTAGTAATACAGAGTGTGATGTAGTAATACTGAGTGGAGTAGTAATACTGAGTGGAGTAGTAAAACAGAGTGTGATGTAGTAATACAGAGTGTGATGTTGTAATACTGAGTGTGATGTAGTAATACTGAGTGGAGTAGTAATACAGAGTGTGATGTAGTAATACAGAGTGTAATGTAGTAATACAGAGTGTGATGTAGTAATACTGAGTGTGATGTAGTAATACTGAGTGGAGTAGTAAAACAGAGTGTGATTTAATACAGAGTGGAGTAGTAATACTGAGTGTGATGTAGTAATACTGAGTGGAGTAGTAAAACAGAGTGTGATTTAATACAGAGTGGAGTAGTAATACTGAGTGTGATGTAGTAATACTGAGTGGAGTAGTAAAACAGAGTGTGATTTAATACAGAGTGGAGTAGTAATACTGAGTGTGATGTAGTAATACTGAGTGGAGTAGTAATACAGAGTGGAGTAGTAGTACCTAGTATGATGTAGTAATACTGAGTGGAGTAGTAATACAGAGTATGATGTAGTAATACTGAGTGGAGTAGTAATACAGAGTGTGATGTAGTAATACAGAGTGGAGTAGTAATACAGAGTGTGATGTAGTAATACAGAGTGGAGTAGTAATACTGAGTGATGTAGTAATACTGAGTGTGATGTAATAATACTGAGTGGAGTAGTAATACAGAGTGTGATATAGTAATACAAAGTGTGATATAGTAATACTGAGTGTGGTGTAGTTTGCACCTGCAGTGCATCTTGAGGTGCAGAGCTTGTGTCAGCATGGTATACTGGGACATGGGTCTCAGGACACGCTTTTACCATATTATCATCTGTTATCATATTATCATCTGTTATCACACTGGCTATCATTTATTGAAGCTAACAGGCGCACAGTGGCAGAGATCATTCAGGCCTGTGTGGATGGTGTTATCTCCTCCCCCAGGTTCTCCTGGAGACACCAACTGCGTGAGTTTAAGAGTGAGTTCCGCGTGGTCGCCGTGGACATGCGGGGCTATGGAGAGTCCGACCTGCCCCCTTCCACCGAATGCTACCGGCTGGACTACCTCGTCACTGACGTGAAGGACATCGTGGAGTATCTGGGTAGGCGTGACTATTGAGTCTCACACGTTTGTCTTAAATTCAGTCAGATTGGAGGAGCAGAGGAAACTTTGGTAACGGTGCGTGGCAGTTTGGTGATGAACATAATCTCCTCTGTACTGTGGAGCGCAGCGTGTTTGGTCACCTGAAGAGGAGCAGTGTGGTTGGTCGGGTTCTACTAAGATGCTCCAGGATTAGATGTGTCATGTCTTCTACCCGGGCTTGGTGCAAGTCACCTGGTTTTCTTTACAGGGCTGATAAATTCAATAACCAGCTGGATGTTTGGGGAAGGATCTCTCTTGTCACATCTGAGCTCCCCTGTGTGTGTGTGTGTGTGTGTGTGTGTGTGTGTGTGTGTGTGTGTGTGTTCATGGGGTTGCCCTTCTACTGGGTTTCAGCTCTGACATTTCGATAACCCTCAAGTCGATGGAACCCCCCCCGACCCAGAATGCTGTACTGCTTTGTCATCAGTTCGCTGACACTAAGCCCTCCGGACACGCCAGAACCAGGTTTCTGCTCTACTGCAAGGGAGTGGCGCTGATGAACAGGGGATATTTTCTCCCACAGCAGGAACCCAGAGCACACGCTGTCTTACTAATTATGTTAGACTGGAGCTGTTGCTCCCAGTTCCAATACTGGAATGCCTTTGTGTCTCCCAGTTCCAATACTGGAATGCCTTTGTGTCTCCCAGTTCCAATACTGGAATGCCTTTGTGTCTCCCAGTTCCAATACTGGAATGCCTTTGTGTCTCCCAGTTCCAATACTGGAATGCCTTTGTGTCTCCCAGTTCCAATACTGGAATGCCTTTGTGTCTCCCAGTTCCAATACTGGAATGCCTTTGTGTCTCCCAGTTCCAATACTGGAATGCCTTTGTGTCTCCCAGTTCCAATACTGGAATGCCTTTGTGTCTCCCAGTTCCAATACTGGAATGCCTTTGTGTCTCCCAGTTCCAATACTGGAATGCCTTTGTGTCTCCCAGTTCCAATACTGGAATGCCTTTGTGTCTCCCAGTTCCAATACTGGAATGCCTTTGTGTCTCCCAGTTCCAATACTGGAATGCCTTTGTGTCTCCCAATTCCAATACTGGAATGCCTTTGTGTCTCCCAGTTCCAATACTGGAATGCCTTTGTGTCTCCCAGTTCCAATACTGGAATGCCTTTGTGTCTCCCAGTTCCAATACTGGAATGCCTTTGTGTCTCCCAGTTCCAATACTGGAATGCCTTTGTGTCTCCCAGTTCCAATACTGGAATGCCTTTGTGTCTCCCAGTTCCAATACTGGAATGC
The DNA here is from genome assembly GCF_052324685.1 of Brachyhypopomus gauderio. Lineage (NCBI taxonomy): Eukaryota > Metazoa > Chordata > Actinopteri > Gymnotiformes > Hypopomidae > Brachyhypopomus > Brachyhypopomus gauderio. The sequence goes on from NW_027506896.1 coordinate 1,136,120, forward strand.
CTTTGTGTCTCCCAGTTCCAATACTGGAATGCCTTTGTGTCTCCCAATTCCAATACTGGAATCCTCCTGCATTTCCCAGCTTATTGATTTTTATAACACAATTTAGTTAATTAAAGGTTTAGTTAATTAAAGGGTTCATAACCAGCTCATAAACAGCAGAACTGCACTGAGTAAACAACATCAGACTAGTGGGTAATTCATAAATTTATTATATTCATATATTTTTACCTGAATCAGGATATAAATACATATAAACCATAAGAAAACTAAACATTCTAAAGTGAAGGTGAGTTTTGAGCTTATATGTTAAACTTGTTTGTGTGTGTTTGATCTGACGTAGCAATACCTTTAGGGTGCAGTTATATGTCATGTGAGTGTGTTGAGGTGAGCTGGTTGTGTTGGGGAGGGTGGAGGGTGAGGTCACTGGTAACAGAATGAGCCAATGGGAGGATGTTTTCGTCATATTTTGGCTGCCAATGTCCACATCCATTGGTTGTTATTTATCAGATACTCTCAGGGGGTGTGTCCTTCACAGGGCCCTAGAGCCATGACTACCTAGCAACATCACTTGCTGTCTCATAGTCTGAAAAAATAAACAAAACATGCATCTGATGTTTAAAAAGAAGATCAGACCTCTTTAGCACACCAGCTCACACATACACACACACACACACGTGAGTCAGGAGTCCATGGTGATTTAAAGGCTCACCCTCACACACATCTGATTCTCCCTCCAGGATACAGCAGATGTTTCCTTGTGGGCCACGACTGGGGGGGCACCATTGCATGGCTCTTTGCAATTCACCACCCCGAGATGGTGGCAAAGCTGGTGGTGTTGAACAGCCCCCACCCGTGCGTGTTCACCGGTAAGCTCTGCACACCTCTCTCCCCTCCCTCCGTCTGCATGAGGGCTCTTCTCACGTCATGCCCAGCTCCCCGAGGCTTTGTTCTGGTTAGCAAATGAGTGTTAGCCCGCCTGGCATCGTTCAGAAGGAAGTGTTGTTCCTGAGTCCTCCGAGTCTCGGGGCCCTTAGCTCCATCTGTCTGCTCTGACGTCTGAAGGAGGGGAGAGGAGGTCATTACTGGGATGCTTCCGGAGGAGATGCAGGAGATTGTCTCTGGTGCTTGTGCAGTAGTGCACCACTTTAAAACAGGCCCTCTGCCCCTATATTTTTGCCCCAAGTTCCTCTTTGCCCCACAAGTTTGCTCGATGTTCCTCATTTCTGTGCTTTTTCAAATCCTCTTCTCTCCTCTCTGCTCCTCTCTTCTCTCCTCTCCTCTCTCCTCCCCTCACCTCTCCTCTCCTCTTCTCTTCTCTCCTCCCCTCTCCTCTCCTCTCCTCTTCTCCTCTCTCCTCCCCTCTCCTCTTCTGTTATCTTTTCTCCTCTCCTCTCTCCTCCCCTCTCCTATTCTCTCCTCTTCTGTTATCTTCTTTCCTATCTTCTCTTCTCTCCCCAGATTATACTCTTCGCCACCCCAGTCAGATGCTCAAGTCAAGTTACTTCTTTTTCTTCCAGCTCCCACGTTTCCCAGAGTTGATGCTGTCCATCAATGACTTTAAGGTGAACATGGTTTCTTTGTCTCAGTGCTCTGGGTAGTTTTTGCTATTGGGTCAGAAAAGCAATTTAAAGTTGAATACTTCTATAACAAATATATTATTTGCTAAAAAAAAGTTAAAAGTAAAAACATTGACCACATGCTTATACTGACCAGCTTCTGTCCTGTAAGTGTCTTGCATGCACTTGACCAGCCAGAGAACAGCTCATCAGAATCAGGATCTTTTTATCTCGATCTCTCTGCCAAGTCAAGATAGCTTTACTGCCATGACTGTGCATGTTACAGTATTGCCAAAGAGCAGGAAGTTCAATTTCAGAAAATTTACATAAATTATTATATTAAAAATATGATTAACTGCATTAATAGAAGTAACATCAGCAAATGTCAGTCACTCTGTCAGTATCTCTGTCAGTCTCTCTGTCAGTATCTCTGTCTGTCTCTGTCAGTATCTCTGTCTGACTCTGTCAGTATCTCTGTCTGTCTCTGTCAGTCTCTCTGTCTCTATGAAGTCAAGACAGGTTTATTATCATTGAACATTTTACCATGAGCAGAAAAATACATAGTTGAGAGAAAAGCACCACCTCCAGCCCAATAAAAATACAAATATAAAATAGGCAGAATACTATTAATACATCTATTAAGACATTAACAAGATATAGTTACAGTTGTGATCAAATTTATTCAACCCCCACTGAAATAAAGTGTTTTGGCCAGTTTGACATTGATTTTGATCATTTCAGTCATCTTATTTACAATTATATCAAAGAGGCACTTATAAATTAGACAAACATAACATAATATTTATGATGGAATAACCACAAATGTCTTTACTGTGCTCACATCATTATCAGTTTTATTCAACCCCCTAGTGACATTATTTTTTAGTACTTAGTACAACATCCTTTTCCAGTTATGACAGCTTTCAAGCGTGAAGCATAGCTTGACACAAGTGTCTTGCAGCGACCTATGGGTATCTTAGCCCATTCTTCATGGGCAAAAGCCTCCAGTTCAGTCACATTCTTAGGCTTGCGCACTGCAACTGCCTTCTTTAGGTCCCACCAGAGGTTCTCAATTGGATTTAAGTCTGGTGATTGCGATGGCCACTCTAGAATGTTCCAGCCTTTCATGTTCAACCATGCTCTAGTGGACTTGGATGTGTGCTTCGGATCATTGTCCTGTTGGAAGGTCCAACGTCTCCCAAGCCGCAGGTTTGTGACTGACTCCATCACATTTTCCTCCAAGATCTCCTGGTACTGAAGGGAATTCATGGTACCCTGCACACGTTGAAGCTTTCCTGTACCATTAGAAGCAAAACAGCCCCAAAGCATAATTGACCCCCCGCCATGCTTCACAGTAGGCAAGGTGTTCTTTTGTTCATAAGCCTGGTTCTTCCTTCTCCAAACATAGCGCTGGTCCATTGTCCCAAACAGTTCTAATTTAGTTTCATCTGACCACAGTACACTGTTCCAAAACCTTTGTGGCTTGTCCACATGACTTTTGGCATACTGCAGTCGACTTTTCTTGTTCTTTGGAGTCAGCAAGGTGGTGCGTCTGGGCGTTCTGGCATGGAGGTCTTCGTTATGCAGTGCGCGCCTTATTGTCTGAGCTGAAACTTCAGTGCCCACATCTGACAGGTCTTTTTTCAGTTCCTTAGCAGTCACGCGGGGATTTTTCTCCACATTACGCTTCAGGTAGCGCACAGCAGTCGCGGTCAGGATCTTCTTTCTGCCACGACCAGGTAACGTTTCCACTGTGCCCTTTAACTTGAACTTGTGAATGATACTTCCGATAGTGTCTCTTGGAATATTTAACAACTTCGCAATCTTTTTATATCCATTGCCATTCTTGTGAAGAGGAATAACCTCTTCTCTTGTCTTCTGGGACCATTCTCTTGCCTTCACCATGCTTGGAAACACACCAGTAGATGTCTAGAAGGAGCTGAGTATCACAGTCCTTTTAAATCTGCCTAATTGGTGCTTATCATGCTTGATTTCTGCTCGTTGACATCCACAGATGTTTTCAATACCTGATGGAAAACACTGGAATGAACCTCTGTTCTTAGGAGTGGTAGTCGTAAAGGGGTTGAATAATTGTGTCAATGAAGAAATCACAAAAAGGCCATTTAATACTTTATGACAAAAAAAATTGATGCTATCTTAGTTGCATTTAGTTCTTTAACAAGTCCTTGTAAGATTTCATTATGAACACAATTACAAATGTGCACTGAATTCCATAAAACCCTTCGCAGCATTGGGGGTTGAATAAATTTGATCACAACTGTATTTGTGAGGCGGGCTGCATGCTGAAAGGAGACACACACAGATGGAATCACAAAATGGGTTTTAAGTTTGTCCAAACACAAACTTGAGATCGAACGGTCCAGGTCAGGCAAGTTCAAGCAGCAGTAGCCAGATGACGGTACAATAAGTTAAATCCAAAAAAGACAAACGAACCAGGTGAAAACAATGCAGGGAATACTCTCAATGAACAAACAGTGTGTGTGGGGATGGGTGTGACGTCTGATGTGCTTGTATGTATTTGTGTGTGTGTGTGTGTGTGTGTGTGTGTTATCTGGTCCCGCAGGCTCTGAAGAGCCTGTTCACTAGCCGGAGCACAGGGATCGGACGTAGGGGTCACTGGTTGGCAGCGGAAGAGCTGGAGGCGTACCTGTACGCCCTGTCCCAGCCTGGCGCCCTCACCGCCGCCCTCAACTACTTCAGGAACGTCTTCAGGTCAGCTGCACCTGCAGGGGCAGCCTCTCCCTGGTCTGACTGGCCTCAGATGGGAGAGTGCTGCCCTCATGTGTCAGAAATCAGTACTGCGTGGGACCTACACTTTAAAAGCAGTGAACAAGAATTAGCAAGCTTGGTAAATTTTAGGTCATAAATATTATTTACATTTGTTAATATTATTTAAATGTCTTGCACCTGATTGGTGGAATACGATGAACCAGCCCGAGGACGTGGCCTGCTGTCAGCAGGATGTGTCGCGTTCTAACGCTGTAACCCCCCGCTGGGAGTGGTGGCCAGTGTAATTACCACTGCTCACTGGGAGGGAGCACTGGTTTAACTCTCCTCCCCTGTGCAGGCCCAGGCAGCAGCCAGCCCAGGGTCTGCTCCCCCTGCACGGCACTCAGCCAGCACTCCCCCACACCTCCACCCTCCCAGACTGAGTCAGTGGAGCTCAGTCAGCATGTGGGAGGAGGTGCAGACAACACTGTGGAGATAACTGGGCAAAACACAAATAAATAAATAACACTGAAAACATCTGAGAGGTTCTGCCGAGGGCTGCGTTTTCTCTGAGAGAAGACAGCTAGCACTATCTCCCCATCCCTCATTCAGGAGGAACTTGATTACATGAATATGCTGAAAACTGAGGCATTTCTGTTTTTGAGAGGACCAATTCAGTACCAAGGATTGAGAGGTGTAATAGGGACTGAGTTGTGAGTTTTAGTAGTATGGATTCAGTTAAGAGGGAAGGTGTAGTAGTAAGGGTGGAGTAGTAAGGATTAGTAGTAGGGATTAGTAGTAAGGATTAGTAGTAGGGATTAGTAGTGAGGATTAGTAGTAGGGATTAGTAGTAGGAGTTAGTAGTAGGGATTAGTAGTAGGGATTCGTAGTAAGGATTAGTAGTAGGGATTAGTAGTAAGGATTAGTAGTAAGGGCTGTGCGGTTGCTGGGTGAATATAAGGTATTAGGATCCAGAATGAGGATGTGCTGTCAGCATGAGAGGTGGCACATGGCTGGATACGGCTTCCATCTGCTCCTAAACCAGCCTTTGTTTATGGCTTAGAGCAGGACAGTGTGAGTGTGAGTGTGTTTGTGTGTGTGTGTGTGTGTGTGTGTGTGTGTGTGTGTGTGTGTGTGTGTGTGTCTTAGGGTGGGGAAGAGAATGAGAGTGCAGTGATATCTGCACTGATAGAGCACTCGTGATCTGTTTGAAGCCTCCATTAAGGCTTTATTAAGCATTTATTAAGCCTTTATTCACTGAACACATTAAAAGCAACTGCACTCAATTCTTTGCTGATATTTGTTGTCATATAATGTAGTAATTACCATTCATGTATGGTAATCCGTGTATTTTATGCTCTGTGTAAAATAAAACAATAATACATGATACTACATGATACTACTACATGACACAATACTACATGAAACAATACTACATGCTGAGTAGGTACAGATGGCCGTCGGTGATCCTGCAGTAAGGTGATTTGTGTTTGTGATGTTCCACAGTTTCCTCCCCCTCAGTCGGAGTGAGGTACGCTCCCCGGTGCTCCTCCTGTGGGGGGAGAGGGACGCCTTCCTAGAGCAGGACATGGCGGAGGCGTGCCGTCTCTACATCCGCAACCACTTCAGGCTCAACATCATCTCTGGGGCCAGCCACTGGCTGCAGCAGGACCAGCCGGACATCGTCAACACCCTCATATGGACGTTCCTCAAGGAGGGGGAGGGTCGTAAAAACTACAGGAACTGAGTCCTGGGGGGGCAGCAGCAGCTCGGAGGACGCAGTGGGGACAAATAGAAACACAAAACACATTCTGATCAATGCAGACATTCTTAGAAACCTGACACAACGTCGATATTAGTCAAACACAAATAACAAAGACTACATGAGAACAAAAAGCACACCGGGAGAGACTAGCGCGTTTAATCAATTCCTCTCAACTTTGCACATGACATTCGCCTTAAAATTTGTCGGTGACATTTGTAAGTGTGCGGCAAAAACCTTGTGTGTGAGCTGTGTTGTGTGTGGGTTGTGTTGTGCGTGGGTTGTGTTGTGTGGTGCCTTTTGACTTGAACATAAGAGATGTGCCATGTTTGCTGAAGTTGAGCCGTGTAGTTGCTCCTGCTGACGGATCTTGTGGGACTCCCAGAATCCCTTGACGTCTCTATCAGGTAGTGTTGTCTTACTGGAAAATATTGTTCCTGTCCTTTTTGTATTTTTTGGAAATATTTGGCTCAGATATTTGAGAATGTCATTATTTTGATCCTTCTGTATGATAAAATGAAAGTGATGTTTAAATATTGTACACTTTTTTGTATCTCTTCCTAAACACTACATATAAGAGCGTCACTAAACCAGCACTGCCCCCAAACTGATGTTATAAGCAAATAAACACCAACACCACTTGTGATTGAGCATAACTTTGAAAAAATGTTAGGCTGGAATGACCAGCCGCACACATCACTCACACACACATCAGACCACAATCATCACACTAACACATGACACACTCACACCTTACACTAACACTACATTCACATATCACACTCACACATCAAACTAATACACGACACTAACTCACCACACACTAACACACTACACTCACACATCACACTCGACACACACACATCACACACACTCATAACACTCACACATCACTTCACAGTGTTGTAAGTGCTAGTTATGTTTTATTGAGTGGACCCCAAAATGCTCTAGTGTTTTTTTAAACTAGTCCCCATTCATTTTAATATACAGAACTAAAACACAAATACATTAATGCACAAAATGTCAATGGACTAAAGTTTACATATCAAATATACTACAGTGATTTTGCAACCACCATATTATTCACACCTCCTGGGTGTAGCGTTAGAGTGGGTGGCTCCTCCTTTAATTAATGAGCACACTTCCTGTTTTCTGTCCTCTCTTTGTCCCTGTCCCCTGTCCATCACAGGGACACTGTTTAGCAGACCACTTTCAGCCCTGTCTACTAGGGGTGCCAGTTCAACACCCACAGACCTTAATGTAGTGGTGCACCCAAATATCTAATTTAGTGGTCCTGTGATCACAAACTGACCAATGATAAAGACGGCAGAGGAAAAAATGTGCACTTGCACTGATACTGTAATTGCACACCTATAAATCACACTTAATCACCTAATAAAGCGACTCGTGTGTCGTTCTTACACAACCAATTAAAATGTGCCTCGTGTCAATTACGGGCCACGATGTATGTTGTGTAGTTAACAAATATTACCGCAAGAGGGCAGTGCTCTCCATTCCAAGTCCTGTGGCATCCCCCGCTGTCTTAGAAGACGAAATTTCCGAGACATTCATGTGGATTGTCCTTTCCAGGGTTATTGTAGACTACTGGAAAATAAAAAAATATATATTAAGACTTTCCAAAATTTAAATATATATTTTTTAATCTGGAGAATTGTGATTACATGCGTGGACCAGTCACGAGGACACCATGCTGGATGTCAAAGACAACACCGCGCCGTCGTGTCCAGTGGGCTTACAGGTCGGCGCTTTGTGCTTTGCATGGAGAGGTGAAGCGCCTCGGACGGCTCCACGTGATTTGCATGTTTAAAGTGCCAGTGACGTGTTACTGTAGCACTGATTTTAACTCTACAACAGCGGTGTGTTTTAGAGACTCTGGTTACGTTAGAGTCTCGGGTTGTACTGTAAGTGGAGGGTTTGTGTAGCAGTACTACACCCGTGCGTTTATCCTCCTGCTGGCTGGAGGACTTGTGGCTGGGTGGGTCTGTAGCGACGCTAGCTAGTTCCCAAAGGTGATGTTACCAAGTTTCCGCGTTTGCTTTATGTCATGAAGCCACAATCTAGATGTAAGTCCAGGTTACTTGGCTAGTAAATGTTCCTTGTGCGGCGGTAAGGTGGTGGGTGTAGTCTACTGTCATGTCCTGCTAATGGACTATTGCACTCTAGCTAGCTGTGGGTTAGCATGTAATGTAGCAGTTGAACTTAAGTAAACGTAATGTGGCTGTTAGAGACGGTAAAGCGCGTCCGGTTCTGGCGGTGGGTTGACGGGGTTGTTTAGGTGGCGTCTTCTGGTTTGAGAAACATGGATGGATAGATGTAGATAGACAGAAACATAGATAGATAGACAGAAACATGGATGGATAGATGTAGATAGACAGAAACATAGATAGATAGACAGAGACATGGATGAGATAAAAGCAAAGTACGCAAGACTTGCACAAATAACAGTCAGCTCTTGGTTATTTATTTCTGCTCCCCAGCAGAATCGCCGTCATGTAGACACCCGGGCAGGACGCTGAGCGCCCAGCTGACCCGCAGCGGCGAGCACGCGGCCATGCTGCTCTCCGCGGACGCGGCGCGCGACCTCCAGGCGAAGGAGCGCAGGTACAAGCACGCGCTGAGGCAGCGCCTCGCGAGCGCGCTCTCTGGAGACATGAGCAGGTAGGCTGGGACCTTATAGCGCCTGTACACCTCGATGTCTGCCCTAAAGGCTATATTCACTGAATCAGATTATATTAACGCTTCTGGAAGTTTCTTCTGAGCGCTTACATGTATGTATGTATGTATATGTGTGTGTGTGTGTGTATATATATATATATGTGTGTGTGTATGTATGTATGTGTATATATATATATATATATATATATATATATATATATATATATATATATATATGTGATATTTCCACGAGACTATGCATGTATTCGTGTGTGTGTGTGTAGCCTATATAACAAAAGACGTGTAAACACTCCGTGACTCTCCTCTCTTTAGCCACGAACATTGGAGCGTGCATAATTGGAGAAACTTGGGAAGCATTGCTCGCGCTCAAGTTCATGTTGACCCACTTGCCCATCACCGTGGAGATAGGGGCGGGCACACGGTGATGGTTTCCGCGGTAGCGGTCCCAATCCCGCCATGTCGGAGCTCGTAAAAGGCCCCAGGGGGCAGGACTGATGCTGATACTGGGTCACCCAGATCAGTCCGCTCGCAGTTGGACATGCGATGCGATGGGAAGGCGGATGAGGCTTCGCTCATCATAATAATAATTTTCTTCAGCTCGTGATGGACGAGCTCGTGTTGCCCAGACGGCTGGAGGGGACGTTGGTGACGTTATGTGTGTTAGTGTACATGATGTACAATACAAGAGGGATTGGTCATTAGATGAAAATCTTAGGTCTGAATTTTAAGCAGTTTAGTAATGCAGAGATGGTGTCTTTACAATTGCAACCTAGATGTTTCGTAGGTGGAGTCGTGATGACCTGTTTTTTCAGGACTTCGTGTATTTTGATCCTTGTCAGTTACACCACCATTATTAGACATACAGACTTTGTAACGCAGGTGGAGAACAGCGACCACACCTGGGTCTCGAACTCGGGCCTCACAGGTGGTACACGTGAGCCGGACCATCGTACCTGAGATCCAGCTTACCTCTGCACATTCTCCTTCAGGGACTGAGTGTCTCCATCACCACACACTGTCCAGACTGGTTATTTCCAGACTGGATTTATTGATCGATCCCCAATGGGGAAATCCTGGTGATGCAGTATTGACAGAATGTAGTGTGCACCTCGAATAAACAGACCACAAGACACACGTACACACACTGCCAACGTGCCGGCACACTGCGTTAATGTGCTCGTCTCCTTCGTTGCCAGGTTACTGCAGGAGGAGCAGGAGGCGGACGTGACACTGTGTGGGAGTTCTGGGCTCCGCCTCCTGGCCCACAGGGCGGTTCTCCTGGCCCGGGCTCCACACCTCCTCCAGGGCGCTGAACCTGCTGCTTCCGTCGTCCACCTGCAGGGGGCAGACCCTACAGCTCTCAAAGAGCTTCTCCGGTATGCGTTACACACACTGTATGTGTTTATTGTATGTAATATACTGTATTTCATTGTAAAAACACTGATCAAATCAGTGTCACACACACACACTCACACACACACACCCACCCCTATTCTGTGTATTGTCACCCATATCAGAACATATGAAAATGACGTCTAAATGAAAATAATCTTTATTTATACAGCACGTTTCATTGCAAGTTTCATGTATTTTCTTTTCTTGTACAAAAAAAAAGTTTACAATAGCAAAGTGGATATGAAGGGTCATATGAAATTTGAATAATGAAATTCTGAGAACTAAATAGGCCTGTCTTCTCCTGCACTGTCATTGCATGGCCAGAAGATGGCGCCATGTCTGTAGTGGGGTTTTCTACTTTACCACTTTTGTGTGAAATCTGCGTTTTCCGCCAGCAAAATGTGTTGGTGTGATTTATGTCATGTCTCTGGCACTCATGCGCTAGGGTCCGCTTCTCTTTTCTGATAAAAATAAAAACTTGGCACTCTATGGTTCTGAACATCAGTTATGCTATAATCACACCTTAATATCATGATGTATCATGTCATATTTTAGGTGAAAATCATTGCTGCCCAGCCTTATACCTCTAAGATGCACAGTGTCTCTCTCTCTCTCTCTCTCTCTCTCTCTCTCTCTCTCTCTCTCTCTCTCTCTGCTACTCATTGTGTTATACCTGGCACTCGGTGTCCCTGAACACTCCCTAAAATAAACACACCTTCGAGATGCCCCACAGTGTACTCATGTTGCTAAGATACAGAACACGCCCCTGCAGTTGGTGATGGCGTGTCTGACTGGACTCAAGGGATTCAAGTAAATCAGGATTAATCATAAATGAACTGGTTGCTAAGTGATGGTAAATCATGACATTTAAAAACTGTTGTCTCTTGATGAATCTTGGCAACTTGGCAAAAACAGTATTTTGCAAACTCCAGCCAGACTGTGGTCGTCATTGTGCTAATTGGTCTCTTGGAGAAGAGGCTTCCTGTTACCCACATTTATTTAAATCATCAGATTTCTACAGGACCGTGACTGTAGTGGACACAGAAGCACTTTTACATAATGAAAACACCAGCTGCTGGGAATCATGGGTGTTTCTATCACGTCTGTATCGAGATATGGTCTTGCATACTGATTAGGACCCAGATCGGTTTGCCCTATACAGTATGTGAGCAAAATGTTCTAGTACACGACACACCCAGATGATGATATACCACTTCTGCTAAATATTCCAGTATTGAATCACTGATTAAAAATAACAAAACCCTGAAATATAAATGATGCAGAAAAATATGTTAGAAAATATCAATTTAGTGAATCTTGTCCTTACCTTTTAATGATGTTGAGGTTTAATTAATCTTTTGCCTTTTGACTCTTGAGTGAGTTTGTGAGTTCACTTTATTGTGGTGAGGATGATGATGAAGGTGACGCTGGTCTTTAGCAGGAGTGGTAGTGTGTCTTCTGCTTTTCTTCTTGGGGAAAGTCTGTCCTAGTATGTGCTCCTCTCTGGTTGGTGTTTTCTAGTTTTTTGGAAAACCTTGCTAAACACTTCTCCTGAAATGCTTCCTGAAAACACAGGAGAGTCTACACAGAAGACCAGTGCCTGGGGCAGGTGAACGGCGCCCCCGGTGGTGTGGAGGACCACTCTGCCCTTCTCAACGGCTCCCCAGCAGAGGTGGAGGAGGAGCCTCACGTCGGCTCAGACCCAGGTGGAAGGAGAGAGGGTTTCCCCAGTGACGCGGGGGGACTGTGGAGGCCTCACCATCTCCACCAAACTCTGAACATTTTCCGTCTTCATCACGTCATTCTAACTGAGCCGGCTAGTTTAGTGACACGCATGAAACTTTATGGGAATCCAGACTAATGTCTAGTAGACCTGCACACTGTAAACTTACACAGTTACTTACACTTTCCCTCTCTTTCCACCTGATCCCTCTCTCTCCCTCAGGTTCAGTGCACCTGGAACCATCCTCTGGGCTGGGTGCTGACCTTTTGACCTTGTATGAAAGCGGTGAGGCGTCTGATATCAGCATCCAGGTGGGGGAGCGAGTCTTCTCTGTGCACAGGTAACACCAGAACTGGGGGCGGGACTCCCCCTTCACGCTCTCATTCCATTGGTTGTAAACTCTCCGTGTCTCTTGGTCCGACTGAGTGAGTTTGCTGTACGTCGCCACCCTTTTCCTGTGTCCTCACTACGGATTGTGTCACGCTGTCATTTAAGTCGAGCTGCTTTTTCTCTTTGACATTATCCAGCAGCACGCTGAATTATGGGGAACACTGCAGAGGTTACTGACGTTACGGCCAGTGTGTTACTATGGCAACGGGGTTCTACTGAGAGCACCTCCTCCCCCTTGCTCTACTTTCCCCTGTTCTCGTGTCCTCTCCCCTGTTCTCGTGTCCTCTCCCCTGTTCTCGTCTCCTCTCCCCTGTTCTCGTCTCCTCTCCTCTGTTCTCGTCTCCTCTCCCCTGTTCTCGTCTCCTCTCCCCTGTTCTCGTCTCCTCTCCCCTGTTCTCGTCTCTTCTCCTCTGTTCTCGTCTCCTCTCCTCTGTTCTCGTCTCCTCTCCCCTGTTCTCGTCTCCTCTCCCCTGTTCTCGTCTCCTCTCCCCTGTTCTCGTCTCCTCTCCCCTGTTCTCGTCTCCTCTCCCCTGTTCTCGTCTCCTCTCCCCTGTTCTCGTCTCTTCTCCTCTGTTCTCGTCTCCTCTCCCCTGTTCTCGTCTCCTCTCCCCTGTTCTCGTCTCCTCTCCCCTGTTCTCGTCTCCTCTCCCCTGTTCTCGTCTCCTCTCCTCTGTTCTCGTCTCCTCTCCCCTGTTCTCGTCTCCTCTCCCCTGTTCTCGTCTCTTCTCCCCTGTTCTCGTCTCTTCTCCCCTGTTCTCGTCTCCTCTCCCCTGTTCTCGTCTCCTCTCCCCTGTTCTCGTCTCCTCTCCCCTGTTCTCGTCTCCTCTCCCCTGTTCTCGTCTCCTCTCCCCTGTTCTCGTCTCCTCTCCCCTGTTCTCGTCTCCTCTCCCCTGTTCTCGTCTCCTCTCCCCTGTTCTCGTCTCCTCTCCCCTGTTCTCGTCTCTTCTCCTCTGTTCTCGTCTCCTCTCCCCTGTTCTCGTCTCCTCTCCCCTGTTCTCGTCTCCTCTCCCCTGTTCTCGTCTCCTCTCCTCTGTTCTCGTCTCCTCTCCCCTGTTCTCGTCTCCTCTCCCCTGTTCTCGTCTCCTCTCCCCTGTTCTCGTCTCTTCTCCCCTGTTCTCGTCTCTTCTCCCCTGTTCTCGTCTCTTCTCCCCTGTTCTCGTCTCCTCTCCCCAGCAGTGTTTGCATTACAGTTGCCCCCTCTGTACCCATCATGGAGGTGTTGGTGTGGCTTTGTGACTGTAGCTCTGATCAGTATGTCTGAGTAGAGACGCCCACATCTGAAACACACGTACAAACAAATCTCTGCTGCACCTTCCTCTCACCTTCATACCGCCATCCACCTGCCTACTGCATGTCTCTCTCCCTCTCTCTCTCCAACACACACACACACACACACACACACAGTTTCTTTTCCTGTAGAGGGTGAGGAAGACGAACTAATTAGATTTAAAAATTTTTATGTGCAAGATGTGTATGACTGTGTGAATAAACTTAATCAGAACTTGTCTCTACTGTGCGGGCGCTGGTCTCCGTTCTTTACCCAGCCGCCTTGCGTAACATACTGCTGTGCTAGTTTCTGCAGTAGAACTCATTCTGTATGATTCTGATTGCATATTGTGTGCTCAGGAATAAAGATAATAAAATGATGTCGGGTGGAGGTTGTAAAATGTCAGAGGTTTTCTGCCGATATCGACCACACACCACCTGTGGGAGCTTGTCCAGTGCTGAAAACCTGCAAGAAGCATCTTTTTCAGTCATTCTTCATGAGGGTTGTAATTTACTTTTGAGTGCATACAGAGAGTGAGGCAGCCAAAATACACTTATTTTTAGACCTTGTGTGACTAAGGGAGAAGGGATGGGGAAGAAAGCAGAGGAAGAATAAAATCAGGCAGGCTTTAAAAATGCCCAGGAGCAGCGGCCATATGTGTCGGACGTGCCCTCCGGCTGTGTCGGGGCTGACGGGACGCGACCTCCGGCTGTGTCGGGTCTGACGGGACGCGCCCCCTCCGGCTGTGTCGGGACTGACGGGACGCGCCCCCTCCGGCTGTGTCGGGACTGACGGGACGCGCCCCCTCCGGCTGTGTCGGGGCTGACGGGACGCGCCCTCCACCTGTGTCCGGACTGACGGGACGCGCCCTCCGGCTGTGTCGGGACTGACGGGACGCGCCCTCCGGCTGTGTCTGGTCTGACGGGACGCGCCCTCCACCTGTGTCGGGGCTGACGGGACGCGCCCCCTCCACCTGTGTCGGGGCTGACGGGACGCGCCCCCTCCACCTGTGTCGGGGCTGACGGGACGCGCCCCCTCCACCTGTGTCGGGTCTGACGGGACGCGCCCTCCACCTGTGTCGGGACCCTGCCCGGGTCTGCCCGCTGTGTCTGTTGAGCAGAATAGTCATTCCATTCTTCCTCGTTGTCTTGTGTTCTGGAAGAGCTCCATAACCGTCCTGTACTGTGGGATGGGTGAGGTACTTTGGTTGATTAGTCTGTCAGTCTCTGACATGGATGGACACACACACACACACACACACACACCCCACTGTCTCTTCAGAGGCTGATTTACAAATGCAGTGTGAATTTTGGAATTTTGATTGTGATTGATCAGGCTGACCTTTCTCTTCCTGTGTGTGTGTGTGTGTGTGTGTGTGTGTGTCCGTCCTCCAGGGCCATCCTCTGTGCTCGCTCTCAGTACTTCCGAGCAATGCTGTGTGGTAGCTGGATGGAGAGCTCACGACAGTGCATCACCCTACAGGGGTAAGTCAATCAACATGCTCCGCCCCCCGGCCCATGCCCATGGACACGCCCACGTCTCCTGCCTCATGCTCCAAAACGTAGTGCTGCCTACTGAATCAGAGTGAATCAGTGTACGGTAGAGCACCATACAGTACCGGACTCACACACCTGCTCACAGTGTAGATGCAAACGCCCTCATGGCGGAGCTGGGGTTGGAGTCACGGTGGCAGTGGTACGTCTGGTCCCGAACAGCCTGGCGGCTGGAGCTGCTATGGTTGTTGAGCATTTTGGTTTGCTGGTTTTATTTGTGTGCTCTGACAGCTGCATGCCGCTAGGGGGCGCTGTAAAGAGCTCGGCCTTCCAGTTAGTGTTCCAGTTAGTGCTCAGTAACTAAACCTGGCATATTACACTCTCAGTGTAGTGTACTGATCATGTATTATTCATGCACTAGTCTGTGTCTATTTCTCTGTGTGTGTGTGTGTGTGTGTGTGTGTGTGTGGATGTATGAGGTTTCAGGTGCCAGACAAGCTCTTATGTCACAGAGGAGTCTTTCACCAATCTGTCTTTCAGTTAATTTCAGATGAGTTTAATGCTGTTGTGTATTTTGTGGTGAGTGTGTACCCGCGTGGGCACCAGACACACAGCTCTTCATCATTTCCTAGCGTGTGCCGTCTTTAAAGGATCAGAAGGGGAAGGACAGGAGTAGAGACACACCAGTGATTAAAACACACCCATCTGTTCAGTCATAAACTCTTTTCTTCTCTTGAAAGTAGTGTTGTCACTGAGTTGAGATGAAGTGGATCATCTAAGGAGGTTTCAGACGCCACACGGATCCACTGCCACCTGTGGGTTTGCCAGCAGCAGCTGGGGGGCGTTTCCCAGAGTTCTAATGTAGTCCGTGATGAGTCCTGCCTTCACAATGGTCTTCTTTCCTCTTCTTTAACGCTTGAATCTTACACAACCACATGTTCTCTCAAGAAAACCAGTGGTAGATCTTGAAATGGGAGACCAGGCTGGGACCTGTGGCTGTTACTTACGTTTCAGATTGGGCCCAGATGAGATGGAGATCCTTCTGCATTTCATGTACGGTGCCATACTGGATCTCCCACCAGGAACCAATGTGAGGTACAGCTAGCAACTGACACTTCACTATCACAATGTGTGATTGGCAGTCATGGTGTGGTGGTTGGGGAACTGGTCCTGTGACCGGAGGGCCTTGTGTTTGATTCCCAGGCCTTAGGCCATGACTGAAGTGCCCTTCAGCAAGTGATGTCAGAAGTCACATGTCGGGTGTGTGAGATGTCGTGTCTGCACCTCAGTCAGGTGGTGTTGGCGGCAGACATGCTGGGTCTGGAAGGTCTGAAGGACGTGGCGGAGATGGTTCTGACCAGAGACTACTGCAGGTTCTTCCCGAAGGTAAACGCCAGTAAAGGCTTTCCTCCTTCTCCCATGCAGGGACATGCTGGGAACCTCCTCCTCATCTGCATGTTTGGCTCCTCCCCCTCATCTGCATGTTTGGCTCCTCCCCCTCATCTGCATGTTTGGCTCCTCCTCCTCATCTGCATGTTTGGCTCCTCCTAATCTGTTGTGCCTGAGCACATTGTCCTGATGGAGATCTACTCCTGCCATTTTCCTGCCATCTGTTGTTCTGATTCACAAATGATGTGACTCGCAGGTTTGTGTGTTAGCCAGAGTGCTGAAAGCCCAACGGAGCTCTCTCATTAAGATTCGAAGCTTGCCGTGTTGAAACCTAAAACCCGGGCAAGCGGTGATGATCTGTGAGGTGAACACTTCACGATTCTTCTCTGACTGAAAACCTCCTGAAGCCCTGAACCTGTGTGCGTGGTCCAGATGGACTTGGAATGGCACTGACTATTATTAGTTATGTTGAGGAGGTGTATAATTTTTTTAATTATTGCATTTGCCCATAACTGTATTGGGCTGTTTATTGTCTGCTGGGGACACTTTGTGTGTGTGTTAGGGTTTTTTTTTTGTTTGCTGTAGTGTGTGATCGGTTTTGCTTGGTTTTGCTATCTTGCCTGCATCCCTGATGTTACGATGACTAGATCCGTTTGGAGGGGGGAGGGCGAGAAGCAACCTCCAAATTCCTGACACGTCCTGTACTGTTGTAGCGCTGTTAGCTTGTCTTCTGGAGGAACTGCAGTGCATGTTTCTTGTCTCGCTCTCATGATCCCTCCCCCTCTCTCTCTCTCTCTCTCTCTCTCTCTCTCTCTCTCTCTCTCTCTCTTTCCCCCTCTCTCTCCCTCCCACTCTCTCTGTGTTTGACGAACACTCCACATCCTGAGCTCCATCTGTCTCTCCTGCAGACATGTGCTTTCTGTCCCGGACCCAGACACGGATCCAAACGCAGTCCTTGTTCAGACTGCATCAGGTCTTTGCTCTGTAAATAAATGGAGGAGGAGTGTTCTACTGCTATGGCTCCATTTGGGAAGTGAATCAAGTTTCACGAGCCGTTTTTCCCCCCTAGTACATTCTGGAAACACAGAGACGTATAGGATTCAGTACTTTCCTCCTTCACGCATCGATCCAGCGTGTCTGTCTGCTCTCTCCTGTTTCTCAGGGAAACTCTATCTTATCTGGATGACACTGCAATTATTGCAGTGCCGTTTGCAGACCTGTGTGTGTAGTGGTTGTGGATGGGAGAGTTTATTTGCGAAAGCTGTTGCCTGTTTGTTTTTAATCTTGATGTTCTCGTGTTTGCATTCACGTCCCACTGAGATCATCCCTGACCTCCTCCTGCTCTCTGATCTTCTCTGTCCCGGTCTTATTCTCTCCGTCCTACTCCTCTCCTCTCTTTGCTCCTGCCTTGCTCCCCCTCCCCTCATGTTTGCTGGTTTTCTGAACCCAAACTGGTGCCTCCGAGCCATTGACACATGCTAATTTTAGACAAAACAGTACAGTGGCCAAGGTTAGAATAGC
This sequence comes from Brachyhypopomus gauderio, assembly GCF_052324685.1. NCBI lineage: Eukaryota > Metazoa > Chordata > Actinopteri > Gymnotiformes > Hypopomidae > Brachyhypopomus > Brachyhypopomus gauderio. The sequence goes on from NW_027506896.1 coordinate 1,154,043, forward strand.
ACTTACGCACCAGTGCTCACCAGATCTCACACCGTGTGTATCTAGAACACATTGGTCTTTGCTACTTTAGTTTTTTTACTTTAGTATCCAAGTCACGTTGTCTAAAACAGAGGCTTGAAACTGGCACTCCTTGGCGCCCCCTGTTGGTTCCAACCAGCCTTCTCATTATGGTATGCCACACCAGACTCTTTGCAGGAGAACAGGGTGAGGGAAGAGGAGGAAGAGGAGGAGGAGGAGGGTGTGGCTTTCTCTCATCTGAGCTGCGATGTGTTTTTTTTTTTTTTCTATCCTCCAGCCGGTTGAGGGGGTTCAGAAGACGATTCTCGAGTGTCTTGCCATCAGCCGTTCCATTGGGCTGGAGTCCCTCTACGACTCCTGCGTCCGGTGAGTCTGTGTCCTGGACACGCCTCCGAAAGCAGCTGCAGCCAATGCTTAGACCTCTGGGATACCTGCTGGTCCAGGGTGAACCAGGCTGGATGGGCCGAGGTTATGTGGTGTGGTGTTTCCCCTTCAAACTGATTCAATAAAGACCCAACACTAAACCATTCAGAACGGTGAACTTGCTGGGTTTGAGCAAAAATGTAGCCAGATGGTGTTCAGGTGACTGCATTTAATGACACCTACTCTTAAACACATTGTGTAACTGCTGTCAAAATGTTTAGCTGTTTTGATGCTGTTCAAATTCACCAATTATATTCATTCTTTAGCCTGTATAGAAAACACCATCTTCTTACTGGTTAGTATATTTAGGGTGAAAACGCCGTAAGCTTGTTGGGCTCTGAACAAAGTGTGATACAGGTTTTAAAGTCCAGCATAAGAATCAAACTACAAACTATTTACACAGCGCTTCATTGCTTCAAAAGCTTTTATTGTTTATTGACAGGGTTTCCACTCATGCTCAAAAATCAATGAAACTTTAATATTGCAGATTTCTGTTGGCACAACAATAAATGGGTCAGGCCCAAGTATCGTGTGTCTTTGCTCTGAATTTTTATATGAATTATTAAAACATTGTAGATAATGGGTGTGGTCCTTCGTTCTAGCAGGTGCCCTGTGGTTATTGGGTGCGTGATGGTTTTTATGGCGTGGATGCCGTGTAGGTCAGGGTTGGCGCTGTGGTGCGGATGGCGTGTAGGTCAGGGTTGGCACTGTGGTGCGGATGGCGTGTAGGTCAGGGTTGGCGCTGTGGTGCGGATGGCGTGTAGGTCAGGGTTGGTGCTGGTGCGGATGGCGTGTAGGTCAGGGTTGGTGCTGGTGCGGATGGCGTGTAGGTCAGGGTTGGCGCTGGTGCGGATGCCGTGTAGGTCAGGGTTGGCGTGCTGGTGCGGATGCCGTGTAGGTCAGGGTTGGCGTGCTGGTGCGGATGCCGTGTAGGTCAGGGTTGGTGCTGGTGCGGATGGCGTGTAGATCAGGGTTGGCGTGCTGGTGCGGATGGCGTGTAGATCAGGGTTGGCGTGCTGGTGCGGATGGCGTGTAGATCAGGGTTGGTGCTGGTGCGGATGGCGTGTAGGTCAGGGTTGGCACTGTGGTGCGGATGGCGTGTAGGTCAGGGTTGGTGCTGGTGCGGATGGCGTGTAGATCAGGGTTGACGTGCTGGTGCGGATGGCGTGTAGGTCAGGGTTGGCGCTGGTGCGGATGGCGTGTATATCAGGGTTGGTGCTGTGGTGCGGATGCCGTGTAGATCACGGTTGGTGCGGTTGGCGCTGTGGTGCGGATGCCGTGTAGATCAGGGTTGGTGCTGGTGCGGATGGCGTGTAGATCAGGGTTGGTGCTGGTGCGGATGGCGTGTAGGTCAGGGTTGACGTGCTGGTGCGGATGCCGTGTAGATCAGGGTTGGTGCTGGTGCGGATGGCGTGTAGGTCAGTGTTGGTGCTGGTGCGGATGCCGTGTAGATCAGGGTTGGTGCTGGTGTAGTTCCATGGTGCTGCTGTTACACTCTGTGGTTCTGTTACGTGATACTGCAGTAAATCATCTCCAAGAAGCTTTAAAGTAGGTCAGGATTTTTCCAACCCCTTTAATGTGATTGTGTGTGTGTTTCTGATGCCGTGCTGTCTGTGCTGTGGTTGAAGTGTGAGTCAGACCTTAGTGTTGCAGTGTTGTGATCTATTCTTACACTGCAGAGCTGCTCTCAACATGAACACAGTCTGCACAGCTGATGTTTGTGCTCATGTGTGGCCTGCTGGAGCGGTACAGTGCTGGGAAGTGCGTTAACACACTGTGTTCAGTACCACCATTACTGCACTCAGTACCATCACGACACCAAAGGGGAAATCCAAATCACAGTAAACTGAACAGTCATGTCAGGTATTGAAGTCTTAAGTTGGGCAGTAAGCTACCTACAAGTGACTCAGCTTTGACTGCTCTCTCTCTCCCTCCTTCTCTCTCTCTCTCTCTCTCTCTCTCTCTCGCTCTCTCTCTCCATCCTTCCCTCTGCATCTCTGCCTGTTTTCATCTGATGTTCCATTAATAAAAACATGACGTGCTGTATGAATGGACTAGCACATCTCAGTGGAACTAGACTCCTGTTTCTGCCGTATAACTTTTTTACCCTCCCCAAGTGCTCATTGGCTGGTGGACTGTTACCTTGGAAACAACCACAGGGGCTGTGAAGGGAGCGTGTGAAGCAGAATTGTCTTTCTCTGAGTCACTGCTGCAGGAAGACTGTGCAGAAGCAGCGTTTAACAGAACAGTATTGCTTTCAGTTCTCCACAGTATTAATGCTCAGGTTCTCGGGCCTGTCCAAGTCGGAGCGAAAATGCATTTAAAAGCTAAATTCTATAAATGCTAAAGATCTGTACATGTTTTGTGACTGCCTGTTGCAAGAAGCACTTTACATATGAAATTAAACTGATAACGATGCAGCAGGAGTCAGGGTTAATTAAGTCAATTAATTAAATTAGGGTTCATTAGGACACTTGGGATATAAATCCGCTCTATATGAGAATCAACAGTGACTAGGGCGGTTTCAGATGAGGTCATGGTCAGACCTGATGAGTGAGTGTTTCTGTTTAAATCATTTCCAGTAATACCAGCAGTGGATTCATTTAAATGAGTTGTGTGTGTTTGTGTGTGTGTGTTTCTCTTTGCAGCTGGGTGGCTGAGCATTTTGTGAAGTGCTGGTCAGAGAGAGGCTTCGCTCTCCTTCCTCACGAGTTACAGAGAGACTGCCTCAACGTCATCACCACCACCATGGTTCGCCACACACACACACACACACACACACACACACACACACACACACTCCATCATCCACACGTTCTTCCGCTCCCAGGCCAGTTGTGTCCTGTTCAGCCGTTGCTGGGAGACGGTCATTCCAGATCTAATGGAGTTTGAGTCTCCGTGCAGCAGGAAGCAGACAGATCCTGATCTCTGGCTCGCTTCCTGCACGCGCGCTCCGTTCCTCTGCCAGACCCGCGTGAGCTGTTGTGTCCGTGTGCTGAAGGTCTCAGACACCCAGACTGACGTGGAGCTTTGCAGTTCCATCAGGACATGTTCACTCACTTGAGACACAGGCACACGTTTGAACTCTCACAACCATTGCACATGAAATATTCATGAGTGTGTTCTGTGTTTGCTAGAGAAAGAGATTGTGTGTGTGTGTGTGTGTGTGTGTGTGTGTGTGTGTGTGTGTGTTTCTGATGTTTTCACCCTGTCTCTGCGTTGCGTAGGAGTGTGATGTGAGTTAGGTGTGTAAGAGGTGCAGTATTGTGAACTACAGATATAACCACAGTCCTGTCAGCTGGGCCTCTTCTTTTTTAGCTGGTCTACCAGATGTTCTTGAGCTTCTCTCAGAAATGTTCTTTGAGCTGTTCTCTGAGTGTGATCCTCTGTTGCAGGCATAATGTGGTGATGTGTTGGGGTGTGTGTTGCAGACGGTACAGAGTGTGATGACGTGTTGGGGTGTGTGTGTGTGTGTGTGTGTGTGTGTGTGTGTGTGTGTGTGTGTGTGTGTGTGTGTGTGTGTGTGTGTGTGTGTGTGTGTGTGTGTGTGTTTCAGACGGTACAGAGTGTGGTGACGGTGCTGTGTGGTTCTGAGCAGCTCATTGCTTCATTACCTGAGGTAAAGTGGGCCAAGCAGATCCTGAGTTTGGCCACTGAGTTGCAGGAGGAGTGTCTGAACACCATCGTCACACACCTGCCCCGGGTCATACACACCTCCGCCTTCCACAGCCTCCGCAGGGTATACACACACACACACACACACACACACACACACACATACACACACACACTCCTGCCCCGGGTCATACACACCTCCGCCTTCCACAGCCTCCGCAGGGTACACACACCCACACACACGTACACAAATGTTTTGCATATATGCACCTCTTATGCACATAAGAATGTGTGGACTGGAAAATTCAGGCACACACACAAACACACACGTGTAGTACATCTGCAGACACACACAAACACACACGTATAGTACATCTGCAGACACACACACAGATCTAGATCTGTAACTATGGTGTGGTTTCCTAGCGGGAGGAGTTCACGCGTGACCCCACCCTCCTGAGGAAGGTGTGTGCTGCCGTACGGGAAGGCGTTACCGTAGAGAACTGCTGTGAGCTCTTCACAGCTGTTGACCAGTTGAGCGACCACTCGGACATATTGACAGCAGAATCGGCGAATCAGGAGAAGGAGGATGTGGAGGTAAACAATGACACAGCGAATCAGAAGAAAATACCTTAAAACTAGCAAGTAAAGTAATCTTTTAGAATCTACTAAAATGATCTGTATTGTCTGACACAGATTGTAAGAAAATATGCTAAAACAAGACATGATTGTGTTTTGGGTTTATTACGTATATGTCTGGGCAGACGAGGGGCTGTGAAATAAGGAGGAATTCCTTCGTATTTTACCTGTTGAGGGATGTTGTACACTGTAAAATGGATTAGTGATGTGTGTGTGTGTGTGTGTGTGTGTGTGTGTGTGTGTGTGTGTGTGTGTGATGGTACATGCTGAGAGAGTGAATGTTTTCTTTTGATCCTGGGATTTAAGCTCTGGTTGAGGTCAGAACTAGATTACAGTAAAGTGACACTACTAATAGAAACAGCCATGGTGAATAAGCTATTCCAGCAGCTCGCTCTCCCCCCCTCTATCCCTCTCTCTCTCTCTCTCTCTCTCTGTCTCTCTCTCTCTGTCTGTCTCCCCCCTCTCTCTCTCTCTCTGTCTGTCTCCCCCCTCTCTCCCCCCTCTCTCTCTCTCTCTCTCTCTCTCTCTCTCTCTCCCCTTCTCCTCCTCTCTAATCATGTGGGGAAGTGGTACGGTGGATTAGGCTGTGGGGCCCCTGGGGTTCTGGGTGTGGCCGCCAGCAGTCTGGTGCACATTCTCAGAAAGGCGGGAAATAAGAACCGTGCAGAAAGAGGCAGGCAGTGGGCTTTAAACGCCACCCTCCAGTGGTAGAGGCAGGCGGGTGCAGGCGGGGCTCGGCCAGTGACGACACCATCACTGCGGCTCGGGGGGCTTCTGGGAGGAGTGCGGGGAGGGGAGTCAGGGTGGGTTGCCACGGCGACCGGCCTCTGAAGCAGCTGCATGTTCGCTCCTGTTTTCATGCTGTTGTTTCCCCCTCCCTCCTCCTCCTCATCCTTCTCTCTCTCTCTCTGTCTCTCTCTCCCTCTCTCCCACACACTCACTGGGCTTGTGCAGCCGTGTGGTCGGGAGGTACGGCAGCTCGGCGCCAGGCTCTGGACGTTCCTTCTGCAGTCCTTCTACGCAGTACGACACACACGAGGATGGGAGACGCTACCGCCCCGACACCGGGAACGCATCCTCACAGGTGAGAGGAGGAGAAACACTGGGGGTCATGGAATGAAGGATGATGGATGGAGAAGGGAAGAGAGGAGAGGAGGACCAGAGGGGCTTTTATCAGCTTGGTGTAGAGACCCTGCAGAGAGTGTGTGTGTGTGTGTGTGTGTGTGTGTGTGTGTGTGTGTGTGTGTGTGTGCGTGTGTATTCTCTAGTCATGATGAAGTGCTATCTGTGTATCAGCCTCGGAAACAGACGCTGCTGGATAGCACAACGCTCTCTGACGGCTGTCTAAAAGCCATTCATCTGTCCTGGCTGGCTGCGTGTGTGTGTGAGTGAGTGTGTGTGTGTGTGTGTGTGTGTGTGAGTGAGTGAGTGAGAGGGAGGGGGAGAGAGGGAGAACTCTCCTCTTTCATTCACATTCTAATACTGTCTGTAGTGGTATCATGCAGGTATTATTAAGGTCAAACTGTGCTAGTCACAGCAGCCTGGCTGTTATTTAAAGGGCCAATGTAGGACACAGCTGGATCAGCTCATGTGTCCAGGCGTAATGAAATGAATAATGCTCTTTGTATTGTGACCCCCCCCCCCCCCCCCCCAGGTTGTTTGCATTTGGTTCTGTCCAGCAGATGAATAATTTTTTGTCAGTGGATCACACTGAGTTTCTCTGCATTCAGCTGCAGTCCTACACGCTGTGTATCTCGCAGTACAATACAAACAGTGCTGCTTTGCTAACGTATGTTGGCATGCAGGCAAAATACAGCATCACAAACGCACACACACACATGCTCTCGTGTGCTGCAGTGGTTCTGTGAGACTGAGGACAGGACAGTGGACAAGACACATGACGGGGGACAGGACACATGATTGAGGACGGAACAATGGTCAAGACACATGACTGGGACAATACAGAGGACAGGACGGGTGACGGGACACCTGATTGGGGACAGAGGACGGGACAGGATGGAGGACAGGACACAGGACAGGACACAGGACGGGAAAGGTTCTGCTGGGCTGCACAGAACCCCTAGAGTACTCATCAGGGCTTTGGGAAACGCCGTAACATTAGTTCATAGACCTGCGGCTAAAAGGCCAGTGTGTGATTTATTGATGTCTGATGTCCGTGTTCTCTTGTCTCCCCCAATTAAAGCCACTCTTGATACAGGAGACTGCCGCAGACTCAGTAAAAAGCCCATCCTCAGCAGCTCTCAGGTAACTCCTCCCCCTTCTCCTGCTATCAGCCTATTAGCCTGCTGTCTGTAACTCCTCCCCCTTCTCCTGCTATCAGCCTATTAGCCTGCTGTCTGTAACTCCTCCCCCTTCTCCTGCTATCTGCCTATTAGCCTACTGTCTGCTAAACCTTTGAGCATTTAGCCTTTTCTGATAAACCATCAGAAGTCTGCAAGCCCGCCAGCTGACAGTTCAACCCCGGCTTAAGGTGGATAACGTATGTCGGAAGGCCTGGAGCTTAACTAGACTAGGTGTGATTAAAAGATGAACTTGACTGGATTTGGCCAGGAGTTTGTCTCTGGCGTAGAAGCACCTCATAGTTGTTGGATGAGGGGGGGTTGTAGACATGGTGAACCTCTTGCTTGATGTAAACTGTGAGACTTCATGCATCTTTCTGCTTCATGCATGTCAGTGGTTGACTTCCACCATTTATTTTATTTGATGGAGAAAGCCAATCTGGTCACGTATTGAGAGAGACCTCCATGTAGACCTGACCATTACTGAGGTGGATCTCTCTCTAGACCTGCTCATCAATGACATAGACCTGAAAATTACTGACATAGACCCCCACATAGACCTGAGCATTAGTGAGCTTGATCTCCACGAAGACCTGACCGTTACAGATGGATCTCCAGGTACACAGTTACTGAGATAATTACAAAGACCTGGAAGTAGTGAAGTCTGGCTGGGATTTGTGGATCTGCAAAGAAACAGCAGAAACGAGGCTCTCTACCATCTACATTTCACTACTTCTTACATCACACATTAGGTTTTGTCCTCGACATTTCAGTTTTTTTCATTTTCTTCTTTCTTTTTTCATTGTTTCATTTATATTTCTTCTCTTCTTCTCCTGCAGAAGCCTGGGAGATGTCCCTCTGGTTCATCATCTCCGTGTGACAGCCCTCCTGCTCTCCAGCAGCATAAGGCCTCTTGGCCCCTGCGACCCACTGCTGGAAACCCCGTAGTAGCATCGGGCACCATGAAGTCTGACAGTCTGGGACCGACAGCACATGCACCATCTGTCAGAAAGGCCAAACCCACCAGCAATGACTCACAGGCGCGCAGCAAAGATAAAGCTCGTCTGGGTGCCGTCTCGGCTAACAAGAAATCTCCTTCTGCTGTTAAAGTCGTCATGAACGGCAGCGGAGAACCTGCAGCCCGGAGAGAAGACTCGGTCTCTAATGGCCCCCGAAGCGCAACTGTGGGCAAAGGTGCCGTAGAGAAGAAACCTGTCCTGGGGGCCAGACCCCGGCCCTCCCCCAGCAGGGCAGCAGGGAAACCCACCAAGGCTGCAGCGTCAGGGATGGACCCGCTCTCCAGCAGGCCTGGGACCGCCCCCTGTGCTCAGACCACGCCCTCCACATCAGGCACCGCCTCCCCGGAGAGCAGCACGAGCAGTCCCCGGAACGGCAGCCAGGCTACCTCTGCAGGTCTGATCACACCCGCCTCCGTCAGCAGGCCACACCCACCACCACCACCACCCCCACCCATGCTGCCATGAACATGTCCCAGCCCCTAAAGGATCCCCTACAGCCCACGTGGGCCCCCAGCGGGTAACGCTGGCCCAGCCCACGTGGGCCCCCCAGCGGGTAACGCTGGCGCAGCTCACGTGGGGCCCCCAGCGGGTAACGCTGGCCCAGCTCACGTGGGGCCCCCAGCGGGTAACGCCGGCCCAGCTCACGTGGGGCCCCCCAGCGGGTAACGCCGGCCCAGCTCACGTGGGGCCCCCCAGCGGGTAACGCCGGCCCAGCTCACGTGGGGCCCCCAGCGGGTAACGCCGGCCCAGCTCACGTGGGGCCCCCAGCGGGTAACGCCGGCCCAGCCCACGTGGGGCCCCCAGCGGGTAACGCCGGCCCAGCCCACGTGGGGCCCCCCAGCGGGTAACGCTGGCCCAGCTCACGTGGGGGGGGGTAACGCTGGCCCAGCCCACGTGGGGCCCCCCAGCGGGTAACGCTGGCCGGCTGCTGTGCTGTGTTGGCAGGGACAGACGCAGACGAGACTTTATGAGGCCACTCATGTTGGCAGAGAGATATTGAACATTTGTCTGACAGAAGATGGAGTAGTTCAGGTCCAGTTTAGCACCAGATGGGGTGTGATGTGCTCCACTTTGGCGGTGGGGTGTGTGTGTGTGTGTGTGTGTGTGTGTGTGTGTGTGTGTGTGTGTGTGTGTGTGTGTGTGTGTGTGTGTGTGTGTGTGTGTGTGTGTGTGTGTGTGTGTGTGTGTGTGTGTGTGTGTGTGTGTGTGTGTGTGTGTGGTGAAGACCAGTAATAGTCATTCTAGTTGAAAAAGGCATCAGTCACTCCAGAGAGAGTAGATAAATAACGTGTGCACAGAGAGATGGCCCAGGGCAGAGCGTGTTTGCTGAGAGAGAAGAGAAAGATGGTGGAAGGTTGAGCCGAGGTTGAGAGGTTGAAATGAAAAGGTGTTGTGGGAGGATGTGTAATTCCACATTAGCAAGCTCACTAGTGTGTGTGTGTGTGTGTGTGTGTGTGTGCAGCCTCTGAGCTTCCACCATGAACACACTGGGTTTTAGGACAAGCCGTCGTCTACGTGGCGCCGGTGTTGATTAATATCCTCCTAACTAATATTTATTTTTTTCCAGTGTTAACGACAGGCCCAATTAGAAAACTGTATTTGAGAACATTAGTACAATGGCATTTCAGTAGAAGCATGTAAATGTACACTAATGCATCTCAACAACTTCTTAATACAAAACCACAAGCAATTAAATTATTTTTCAAGATATGAACATTGAACAGAGCTCCACCCGCCCTGTGAGTTAGGAGGATGTTAATCAACACACACACACACACACACACACACACACTAGTGAGCTTGCTAATGTGAGTTATGGTTCCCATGGTTACAATTGAACATGAAATGTTTGTTTAAAACCTAATGAGGTTTTCTTTCCCCCGTTATTTGTAGCTCTCAGGCCAAAACCCCAATCCAAGTCAACCACGAAATCCCCACTGACCAAAACCGTCCAGAAACCTGATCCAGACAAGACAAACAGGTGAGGCAGTGTGCACCCAGCAGAGCAGCTTCAGAGGGACAAGGGCTCCCCCTGGTGTTGAGTTCTGAATTGCAGAATGTGTGCATCTGTTTTTCTTCCTCTGGCTGTATGGTTCAGGGATCTGAATATCTGAATACCTGCCTCATCATTCACTTTGTGGTTTAAAGCAAACACTTTGGTTAGTTTTTTCACACTTTAGATGCTTTATTTACAGGTGAGATGTGCAGGTGAGAGTAATTCTTGCTCATGTCATTTCCAGCCCCACACACAAGCTGAGCAAGACCAAGACCTCGTCGGTGGGGAGAGTGGGCACTAGCAGCCCCGCAGTGTCCCGCAGGGAGCAGAAGAGAAGTCCTGCAGCCCCCGCCCCCCCCGAGCCACACGGTAGGGCCGCACCTCTGGGGCAGCTGGCGTGAAGTGTGTAGAGACACTCGTGTTGACGCCCATTACTGGGTAGTGGGTTAAAAGCTGCTGTTCATCCACCATGCTGTGTGTGTATGTGGGTGTGTATGTGGGTGTGTATGTGGGTGTGTATGTGGGTGTGTATGTGGGTGTGTATGTGGGTGTGTATGTGGGTGTGTATGCGGTGTGTGTGTGTATGCGGTGTGTGTGTGTATGCGCTGTGTGTGTGTATGCGCTGTGTGTGTGTATGCGCTGTGTGTGTGTATGCGCTGTGTGTGTGTATGCGTGTGTGTGTGTATGCGTGTGTGTGTGTGTGTGTGTGTGTGTGTGTGTGTGTATGCGGTGTGTGTGTGTGTGTATGCGGTGTGTGTGTGTATGCGGTGTGTGTGTGTATGCGGTGTGTGTATGTGGTGTGTGTGTGTGTGTGTATGCGGTGTGTGTGTGTGTATGCGGTGTGTGTGTGTGTGTATGCGGTGTGTGTGTGTGTATGCGGTGTGTATGCGGTGTGTGTGTGTGTGTGTGTGTGTGTGTGTGTGTGTGTGTGTGTGTGTGTGTGTGTGTGTGTGTGTGTGTGTGTGTATGCGGTGTGTGTGTGTGTGTATGCGGTGGGTGTGTGGGTGGGTGTGTGTATGCGGTGGGTGTGTATGTATGCGGGGTGTGTGGGTGTGTGTATGCGGTGTGCGCTGTGTGCGTGCGCACGCGCTGTGTGGTTGATTTATATCAAATGTCACCATGTATTTCCTACAGATGTTTGATATTTATTCTGGTTAATGCCCTCTGACCAGTGGATTAAATCCCAAACGTCTCCTCCTCGTGACTTTAATCTGAATAGCCAGACACTGCACTCCACTTTTCCTTCTCCATTTATTCTTTTATAACATTTATCTCCTTAAGATTATAACATAACCTTCTTATTCTGTTCATTTGTACTGATTGTGTATATTGGTGTAACTAGGATTGTGTAACAGTGTCCAGCAAAAATTCCTGTAGTTAATAAATTCCTGTGTGTGTGTGTGTGTGTGTGTGTGTGTGTACGTGCTAGTAGCTTCATCTAGACCGAGCTCTGTACTAAACTCCAGGAAGATTGCCTCCCCCAGAAAAGAGGACAGCAAAGACGGCCCCAAGAAGCCAGCCAAACCCAGCACAGAGTCCAAACCAAACGCCAAACCAGCAAAGCCCACGCTGGCCTCCTCTAAACCGCCTTCCACCACTGCAAACAAAGCCGGTCTTAAGCAGAAAAATCCGGAAGCGCCAGCTGCTAAGTGTCCCCCCAGAGCAGTGACCCCGTGCAAGCAGTCCTCTCCTGTAGTGTCCAGGAAGCCAGCAGCACCAGGCAAGGAGTCCACATCCAACTCCAAACACTCAGACTCCAAAATGGCTGCCCAGCAGACCCCCACCACCCCCACCACAACCACCACCACCACCACCACAGAGGAAGTAAAGGATCAAGTGAGAGGACAGAAAGCGAGGTCACCTCAAAAAGAGAGCAGCACACTTCCTCGCTCGGCCCAGCCCGTCTCGGCGCAGGGTTCTGTGATCAAGCCTGTAGTGCAATCCTCCGGGGAGCCTTCAGCTGCTAACAAAAGCAGCGATCCCCCAGTTAAACACAGCAGCGGAGCGAAACGGGCGGGTCCAGTCCGGCACGCAGCAGCAGTGGAGCAGGGCCGTGTGAGCGCTACGCCAGCAGCCTGTCTGCAGAGCGAGGTGGCCGTCGGCTCCGTCACCTCCGTCAGCTCCGTCACCTCCATCAGCCATGCTCCTGCTGCTGGTCTCGGCTCTGGAGCCACACGGGCCGTCGGTGCGCAGAGCTCGTCCCGAGACTCGGACTTCCCCCCGGACACGCCCGGCAGCGTGGGCAGCGTGGATACTCCCCTGGGCGAGTCGTGGGTCGGCGTCCAAGCCCAGGTCAGCCCCGAGTCGGAGAGCGTCAGCGCCACCACGTCCTCGGACGACATCAAGCCCCGCTCGGAGGACTACGACGCGGGAGGCTCACAGGACGACGACTGCTGCCCCCACGATCGCGGCGTGGCCAAGTGCGGTACCATGCGCTGCCCGGACTTCCTGGGTCGGAGCAGCAGCGACACCAGCACGCCGGAGGAGCTGAAGACGTGCGAGGGAGGAGCCGGGCTGCGGGTGGAGGTGCGCCTCAGGGGCCGTGAGGTGGAGACCACCAGCGAAGAAGAAGTGGTGCGGCAGAGACCGCCGTCCTGGATCAGGCAAGACGGGGCCACGGCGAAGGACGACCCAAGTGAGAAAGATGCTGTAGAAACAAACGTGAAGTGTGTCCTGGACCACCAGCTGCTCTCCTCTGAGGAGGAGGAGGAGGAGGAGGAAGAGGAAGAGTCTGAGGATGAGAGGTCTGAAGTGGAGGTTCTGCCCGGTGGGATTGTGCCTCCTCAGGCGGAACCCTCACCTCAGTTCCAGGGCATCGTCAACCCAGCCTTTGAAGATGGCATCGACCAGGAGAACGAACCTCGGGATTACCCGGCTGCCTCCGGGTTCCGTCGCTCCGTCCTGCTCTCCGTGGACGAGTGTGAGGAGCTGGGGTCCGAAGAGGGAACTACTCAGACGCCCCTGCACCAGCCGTGCGGCCCACAATCCCCCTCGGACGTCTTCCAGAGCACAGCCCGCAACGGCCAGACCAACCGCAACCCGCAGAAGCATACCGGTGACCTCACGGGGGCGGCGGCTAAATCACTGGTCTTCCTCACAGAGGTCCAGGAGTCTCGGCAAGAGGGCGATACGTGTAATGAGTCCCGCACCCCCCAACCAGACGCACACGTGAGCGACGCTTCTTCTCAGGAACGGCCCTGTCACCTGGACCTGCCGCTAGCCGAACGCTACGGCAGAACGCAGTCTCAGCACACAGACAGCAGAAGAGCAGACTTGCGGCTGGACTTACCTGAGCCGCAGGTAAATGCCGCAGCCCCTCCGCACTCCGCCCAGTCCCCAACAGGTAACGTATCGCATTAGAGCTACGCCCTCGGTAGGCTTCAGCCTCCGAATACTCCACCCACACCCATAATCCCTGCAACCACGACCACGGCTCTGCGTAGCTTTGCCGGTCTCCTTAGCGAAACACAAGCGTCTGCGCATAATCTGCGTTTACTTTGCTGTCTGCCTTTAGAAGACAACATCTGTAGATGTTCGTTGTTCATTAGTTCTTGTACCTCTGCTGTTGTGCTCCTGGTCCTTATTGGTCCTCCTTGACATACGTCAAGATCTCTTGCTATCTGAAAAGTTCATCAATCAGATGCTGGTCACCTTGACAACCAAGCTACCTTCACACTGGGACTCAGTGCCCACACAGTTTACAAACAGCAACGATGAACAAGCAGACGTTGCGCGTCCACGTAGAGCAGGACGCTGAGCGAGAGCGCCCGCACCAGCCACAGGAGACGCACCCTCGCACTCTCGCACAAGGCGCACGAGTACGGCACGCAAGTAGGCCACGAATTAGACTCTCTTTGTGTCATTGCTTTGATGACGTATATGATACATAAAGCAATTTCATTTCAAGAGATTGCAATACATTCGAGGAAACCATTTTGGTTTATTTATTTGACGTTTATGCAAAAATGCAGGCATTTACTCTAAATCAATTTACATTTCTACGCATATATATATGTGCGTGTGTGTGTGTGTGTGTGTGTGTATATATGTGTAACATATATTTAACAAACATACACCAACATATATATGTAGAAATACACACACACACACACACACACACACACACGCCCTGGTTCCAGCAGAAGTGGAGGTCATTCCGTAACTTTGATAACTGGGCCAGTCTGATTGGGTTGCCATCACCAGTGTTTAGTACAAGACCCAGACAGGAGTTTTTGCATGCGGACGCTACGGCTCATTCATGTTTTATGTTTCCTGCAACCTGTGTTGATTTTCTTTCATGTTTGCGTTTCCTTTTTTTTTTTTTTATTATTCATGTTTTTATTTTCCTTCTGTCCATTTGCATTAGAGCGCATTGTTGTGGTTAGTCTGTATGTAACTGTTGTCTTAAGCTGTAGGTCTCACGTTTGTGTTGTAATCTCCTTTTTTCAGTAGTCTGTAGTATTTGTAGGTTTATCTGTATAGACTGTGTTTGTTTTAATACAGGCCCAGACATGTCTCTACTTGCACATTCATGTTCGAATTACAGCCACAGATAAACCCTTTTGTTTACAGCTAAACCCAGAAAATAGTCAGTTGTCTTTTGCCAGCATGTTTCTCGTATTTGCAGTAACTGTGAGTAAGGATGTGTCTAAATAAGCAGACAACTGTTAGTGAGTATCTGGTCTTTCCAAACTGTACCACATGAGTTATGGTTCTTGATTATGTTGCTGTATGTGGTTATGTAGTTCTAAAGACAATACTCTTAGTTCTGTCCTGTGTCTGAACAGAACCGGGTTCTGCACACAGGTGCTGGCAAAAGCATGGCTTCTTGGTTTGTTTGTTTTGTTTTGTTTGTTTGAGGGGGTGTGGGTAAAGGAGTCTGGACCATGTGGGTTTCTCTCTGTGCATCACTGTTATGGCAGCTGTTAGTAGTCATCTCTCAAAGTCAAGACCTGCTCAACTCAGGACTTTACCATTGCATATCTGCACAATCCTAATCCACACGTCATTTAATCATTTCAAGTCTTGATTAAATGACAGTGGGCGAAATGAATTAAGAAATGCTTGTACAAAAACCAGTCATTAGGCCATATGTCAGTGATGGAACTATATATAGTAATTGGCTATTTTAAGCTGAATTTAAGCAAACTATTACCTGTATTATGAAGGACACGGTTGCACTAGGGGTGAAACTCCAGTTTGAAAACAGTGCACAATGCATGTTTAAAAAAAATTTATTTTTGTTTTCTGTTATTTCTGTTGTAAGAAAAAAAAAGCCCTGAAACCTGTGCATGTGAACACATGGTCATTGTGCAGTATTGTCAATTGCTTTTAGGGGACTTTGATGGTTGTGACAGATTGGATCAAACCTGCACACGCGACCGGCGCCCATCTAAAGCGCTGTCCCCCATATACGAGACGGATGCAGGAGAGACGTTTGTGCAAAGTTCAGATGTGGGCGGGACCGTCGGCGGGCGCCAGGAAGAGATCCGCATAGATGAAGGAGGGACAGAGAGGGGGGAGGGGGAGGAAGATGAGAGTAAGAAGTTTGCGGAACGGGACTGGACCTTACTCAGACACCTCCTCACAGACCAGGAGTCCAGCCTGGGCGTCATAAACTCTGTCCCTGAGGACTTGAATCTGGCTCAGTACCTGATCAAGCAGACCCTGTCCCTGTGCCGAGACTGTGCAGAGGAACAGGACTTGCTGCCTCCAGAGAAGGAGAACTTCAAGCGCTGGGCAGAACTTATCTCGCCCCTGGAGGACTCCACCACCAGCATCACTGTGACCAGTTTCTCTCCGGAGGACGCGGCCTCTCCCCAGGGGGAGTGGACCATCGTGGAACTGGAGACGCATCACTGATACAGGGACCAGCGCCAGGCCTGCTCTTTCATTCTAGGCTTTAGGTGCAAAGTTCTCAATGTCTCTCCATACTGACATCAGGACTCTTATTAAAGGGGGGGGGGGGGGGGGGGGGGGTGGTATTGGTCGGGGCTTGGGGGTTGTTCTGCAAGGTTGACTTATTTTGTCTAAAGTTATGTTATACCTGTTTCTCTCCAAAGGTACGTTTTCAAGGACCAGATTAATGGACTTGATGCAGTTTATTTATGTGGACATTTTTGTACAAGTTATACTGTTTACTTGGTGTTGCTTTAATCTTTGCAGAAAACCAAATGCATTTCTCTTTTCTCTTTCTATCTTTAAATTATTAAACAGTGACTTTGAACTCAGCATTGAGAATAGGTTGTGGTTTACATTCATTGTACTGAACAGAGTCAAAGTTACATCCTATAATGTGGTCTTTTGTTTTGCTTGTATGTGTTATAATAAACTGAAATATGGTTTCATTTGAAATGGGGCAGCCTTGAATCCTCAGAAAGGCATAAGGGTGTCGTGTAGTTTAGGTTTGCTGTGATGCCATACATGTAATCAATCCCATTTTTAATGCAAGTACATTAACTGAGTTTCAGTTTAATTCAGCCCAGTCTAAGTAACGTAAGGAGTCAACACCATGACTGTGTCATTCAGTTCGGAGATTGCGACAGTGCCAGGAGTTCTTGCTGCTTTTATGTTTTGCTTTTCACTCTGTATTTGTAAATACTTTTTGTTCTGTGATTTTGATATTACCATTTTAACCATTATAACAGGTGTTATCCAAAGTTGTAACACAAATCAAATAAATATAGCAACTAGATACCATGTATTTTAATAGAGGGTTTGTGTTTTATTGAATTCTATAATGGCTTGGGTTGGCAATTTCCATTTATCTGTATATTTAACAACCATTTGAAATGGTTGGATCAATATTTTTTTAAGCAAATAATCTTCCAGTTTAGGAGCAAACAAATTAATGACAAAATTCGCAGGAGCCGTGCCTCATACCTGAAATTCTTGTAACTTAACGTAAATTTACAGAGCGAATAATGGTTTTTACACTAATTAGCTAACCTAGGTTGGCTAGTTAGCTAACTGTGGCCTAACAACCAGCCATTGCTCAGTAAAATCTTAATAGGTACATTAGATGTTATGAATGGACTTACTACCTAGAGGTTAGCTGGTTTCTTATTTCAACAAGGTAATCGGTTATTGCTGTTATTTATTCGCTTTTTAAATGCTGTCAGTGCTAGTCTTAATAGCTAATTAACGTTAACCTTAATGAAACATTAATTAACTAGTTAGTCAATTACTTATCGTTAACTGTCTTGCTAAAGCTGGTGAGTTATGGGTTCAAAGCCTTGGTCGTTATATTTCTAGATAGCAGATCTTTGACACTCCAGGCACTCCAGTTCGGCCAGAATGCTTCGAAATCCTCAAGATAATCAACTGGACATAGTTGCTCAACGTAGAGAGTGTTGCCGTGCAAGTCCGATAGATTCTTGAGCACAAGAGACTCAAGAATGTATTGAGCCTAAACAGGTAAGGGCACCGTGATGCGAAACTGCTGTGACAAGTAACCACTGTTGTATTTTTGTTTTTTTTAAGTAGCGCCACCCAGTATAGAATTTACTGCATACAAAAGTGAACTACAGTCCTGGTTCATTATTATGAAAATGATGATGATGAAATGATTTTGGGCTATTATGCTTAGGCTACTATGTGGTTCACACCCCAAGTGTAAGGGCTCAGTGCGCTATACATCATCATCTGCAAGGGAGTGTGCGTTGTGATGTTTTTTTTCCCTTAACAGGTACATCAGGTTCAGGTCCTTTGCACTGTGGAGCTAGAGATGAAAAACCTTCAGCCAAGGAGGAATCTCAGCACCTTGGAGGAGGAAAAAGCTTCTCTTGTGTTGGAAAACATCTCATTTACGAGCTAGAGACTCTGCAACTTGAGCTGGCTAGCTCCAAAACAAAAGTATTCTTCAGTTGCAAGTGCCACTTCTGAATGTGAGATATGTTTTGCCAGTTATCACACAGGGCATGGTTGGTGGTTCACTTAAAGGAGGATTTGAAGATTTTAAAGGGAGCCTTAGACGAGCAGAACGCTCACACCAGCAGGTGTTGCCATTGATGTGATTTGTGCATCACCACTTATTGCAAAACGTACATATGATTACCAGAGTCCACTGATCGTCTGACAGAAGATAGATGGATGAAAATGGAAGGAAGGAAGAACGAAAGATTGCAGTGTTACAACAATGGAATGTAAATATCTCAGACAGATATCTGACTGCATATAAGATGAGGCACTTGAACTGTAAGTTGGCAGAGTGCAAAAAAAAAGATGCTCAATAAAATTGCTTGAATTAGTGCATTACATTTGGAAGGATCAGTACTGTGTGGCAGCCAAAACAATGTAAATAGTGAGCATTAACCCACAAGCATTATTAGTAATACAGTAATAAAGTTTATGTCCTGTTCTTTCATTTCTAAGTGTTGAGCAGCATGAAGCACTTCACAAAGCCAAAGATCAGGCCAAAGCCCTCCAGCACTCCAAAGACAGCATGTCTGACAAGATCCAGAAAGTGTAAATTGCCTCAAACCACCTGCAGCACTTCTCCATAAGTGCACAGATGCAGTTCGAGGAGACACTGGCCCTGTAGTTGCTTTTGTCTTTTATCTCCTCGGTTGATAGACTGTGATTGCGAAGAAGAGCTTGATTCAGTGTGAAACTGGAGAAGAAATGTTCACATTTAGAGCAAGACCAAGAGAACGTCAGAACTGTTAGGTCAGTGCGACAGCTTCACAAGTTTTGGCCCAGACTACGAGAAACCAGATCTTTCAAGATAAACATCTCAGGATGTTATTTTTAAACTGGTCTGTTTTTTTTTTTATCACAATCTTGTGTGGTCTTCTTTCAAGGAGCTGAGGAAGTACTCGGAGCATGAAAACCGTTGGTGTCTGCCGTCGTCTGGAGGAGGCTCTACGGTGGAACACGGACCTCGAATGTCGTCTGAGTGAAGTAGAGGTGACCGCGAGAGAGCTGAAGGTCCTGAGGGAGGTCAGTGTGGCACTGCGGCTCCAGGGCAACGAGCGGGAGAGTCGTCTGGAGGAGACCCTCAGGGAGGAGGAGCAGTGCCGGGCTGAGCTGGCCGGCCAGGAGGCCATCCTCAGTCTACTGCACCAGCGGGAGGTGAAGGAGCTCACAGGAGCCACTCGGCGGACTCCACACACTCCCAGAGTTCTCCCTGATCATGACCAGCGACATTTCCTGTCTTACTGGGCTAAAAGTTTTATCTTTTCAGCCAGGTTAGGGACCTCCAGCCAGGTCAGGGACCTCCATCCAGTTAAGAGACGGTGTGGGTCTTACTCCCAGCTCAGAGGAGAGGGAAAGTGCTTAAGACAGATGCACTGTTTTCCTTATGGATCACCTTCTGTTCCTTTGTTTTGTGTGTGTGTGTGTGTGTGTGTGTGTGGTGAGCAGGTTTGCTGTACCAGCAGCTGTTTCCTGTGTTTCGCATGCTTGAGCAGGAGAGGGCCCAGCTGGCTGAAGTGAACCAGGACCTGCAGGAGAGACTGGCTAAAGACCAGACCTACTCCCTAAAGAGGAGACTGCACCAGGCTAAAGACCAGACCTCCTCCCTGAAGAAGAGACTGCACCAGGCTAAAGACCAGACCTCCTCCCTGAAGAAGAGACTGCACCAGACTAAAGACCAGACCTCCTCCCTGAAGGAGAGACTGCACCAGGCTAAAGACCAGACCTCCTCCCTGAAGGAGAGACTGCACCAGGCTAAAGACCAGACCTCCTCCCTGAAGGAGAGACTGCACCAGGCTAAAGACCAGACCTCCTCCCTGAAGGAGAGACTGCACCAGGCTAAAGACCAGACCTCCTCCCTGAAGGAGAGACTGCACCAGGCTAAAGACCAGACCTCCTCCCTGAAGGTGAGACTGCACCAGGCTAAAGACCAGACCTCCTCCCTGCAGGCCAGCCTCGACCCTAAAGACTGCACACAGCTGGAGGAGACCATGTCCAAACAGCCTGAGAGACAGAGAGGTGATACGTCCTTCAGCCTAAACCACTCTGTGTCTTACTGGAGGAGTACGTTGCAGCCATTTCATTGTAATCCATTGTAAAATGACCCTGGTGTTTGTAATGGAATTGGGGCATATTAATGTATAATAATGTGTACTTGCATAAATAAAAATGAACCTAACACTATACTTTTTCTAAAATAAATAAATCAAATAAGACAACACTGGCCTGGGAATAAGGTTCATTAGTCTAAGCAGAGATTTAAAAAAATCTTTAAAAAAATATTAAAAAGGTTTAGCCTCTATCAAAAAGCTTGATTCACTAAAAGTACAGTATATACGTATAAATGTCAAGTTGCTGCAGGTTGTGACTTTCACCTTTCATCATACTGGTGTGAAAGACAGTAATTTGTTATCTGCTACCCCCTGGTGGACGGGGCTACATATTGCAGCTTAAGCAGAAGAGCATGTGAGTGAACACCTTGCAAAAGTAGCTGGAAGCTGCAGACCATACACTGTGGAGGACAATTAGATGCCGGAGAGACGTTTGCTGGTAATGCTTCTCACTGTGCTAAAGGTTCATTAAGGGACACTTGATGAAGTGAGCTCGTTAGTTCATTAGAGAGGCCAGTTAGCTCTGTCCGCACATTCTAACTGTTCAGCTGTCTGTGTTGTTCAGGAGAGCAGCTGTAGTGTTCAACACGTTAAGAACATACTGGATGAACAGAAGAGGGACTATGAGCAATCTCAGGAGGAGTCGCAGAGATCTCACACTCTCGAATGTCAGGAGCTAGAGGACCAAATACGCCTGGTACGACCAGCATTAACCCTCCCAGATTAACCTTAACCCTTGCAGATTAACCCTCCCAGATTAACCTTAACCCTCCCAGATTAACCCTAACTCTCCCAGATTAACCCTCCCAGATTAACCTTAACCCTTGCAGATTAACCCTCCCAGATTAACCCTCCCAGATAAACCTTAACCTCCCAGATTAACCTTAACCCTCCCAGATTAACCCTCCCAAATTAACCTTAACTCTCGTGATTCATGCTTAAAGCATCAGTGACATGCAGACATCTTTCAGTAAATGCCCTTATTGATTTTGATTATTTTAAATATGATTTATGTGTGTTCTGTTGCTTATGCAGTATGCTGTACCCTGACCGACCAGTTACCCTGACAGAAAATAAAATCTCATGGTTCTCGTATAAATTACTTCACTAAGGCCTGTGCATAAATGCTAACAGACACTATCTCCAGGGAGGTTTGGAGGAATCTGCCCTTATTTGTGATAGATTTGAAGCTTGCCCTGTTTACCCTTGTTACCAGACCAAGATGTGCCGTTTGAATAGTACACCTATTAATAAAAAATAAAAACGATGTGACTTTTTAAACACCCCTAACCCAGATAGCTCACAATGGAAACTCTGTTGTATGTGTGAATGCTCTGTGGTGAATTCTCTGCAGTGTAGAAATTCAAATAAGGAAGATAAATAGGCCGTAACAATTTTAAGTGGGTCGTTTATCTGATCACTTAATAGTTCAAAACAACTAAAGTATTGGTGGTTTTCATAGTTCTTAGATATCAATGTTTATCAGAGGTTTGTGGTCTAGGTTCACTTAAGATAATGAAATGTGACATTAGGTGTGTATGATTTTATGATAATTTCATTTTCTGCCCCTGTGGTATTTCCAGTAGCATTTTAAATAGAAGCACTGCCCTCTGTGTGATTGACAGGATACGGAGGCAAATAGCAGATGACATCAGGAAGCTCTCAGGAAGCTGTTAGTTCAGGCAGCCCAGTCTGCTCCCCAGGTATGTCCGTTTGTTTGACCACTTTAAGAACTTTCCTTCATTTTCCTCAAAACTAAACTCTGTTTACACTGACACAAAGACTCTTGTACCTCAAAACTATCTCGGAGTTATTCAGTGTGAACCCATCAACTAACCATCCAGTTTGTTTGTTTACTTTTTAATCTTTTACATCTCCTAAAGAACCTCAAAAATAAATAAATAAATTTATAATAATACTTTTGGATGTGCAATTTCCCTAAAACACTCTCGAAATATTCTTTCATTGAGCTTAGACGTGGGCGTGGACGTGAGCTTAGACGTGGGCATAGCCGTGGATGTAGATGTGGGTGCAGACATGGGTGCAGTGTGCACTCTCACAAAAGGGTGTATCTCTGGCTTCGCTTGGCCACTCTCATAAAGCAGCAAATATGGCCACCCAGCTCATGGGGACCTCTCTCTAACCCAGATCATGGGGACCTCTCTAACCCAGATCATGGGGACCTCTCTAACCCAGATCATGGGGACCTCTCTAACCCAGATCATGGGGACCTCTCTAGCCCAGCTCATAGGGGACCTCGCTAACCCAGCTCATGGGGACCTCTCTCTAGCCCAGCTCATGGGGACCTCTCTAACCCAGCTTATGGGGACCTCTCTCTAGCCCAGATCATGGGGACCTCTCTAGTCCAGCTCATGGGGACCTCTCTAACCCAGCTTATGGGGGCCTCTCTAACCCAGATCATGGGGACCTCTCTCTAGCCCAGCTAATAGGGGACCTCTCTAACCCAGCTTATGGGGGCCTCTCTAGCCCAGATCATGGGGGCCTCTCTAGCCCAGCTCATGGGGACAGCCACACCTGTTGCAGTTGGGTAATGTTCTTACAAATGTAATAAACATAGGGAGAAAAAAACTTTCAGACTTTCATTTTGATGGTCCTCATGTAGTACTGGCAAGAACAAGTTTTATGTTTAGTCAAGTTTTAGGTTTAGTCAGTTTTTGTTTCAGTGATTTCTTCAGGCTGATGCTACAAACGTGGGACTTCTGTTTGGTGCGCAAGCTCACACAGAGATGATCCACCCACTTGGAGTCAGACACAGTGCTGCTCAGTCCTATGAACAAACTCCTGCCATAGGCTAGTATCACACCACAGGACAAGATAAACAAGGCCATGTGTCCCAGGGGCAGAGCAAGGCTGTTTATGCTGCCTTGGTTGTGGTATTGTTGGTTTTCAAACTCATGATCTCCCAGTCACAGGGTGACATTTTTGACTGCTGCTTTACTAGAGAGCCTAGCCACTTTGTTTGTGTGTGTGGGGGTTTGTGCAGTCCCTTGTAAAAGTATTTAGTCTATTTAAAAGTCATCATATTATCAGATTATAAATAACAGATTGTTCTCTGAGTTTTTTTTTGTGAATATGTTTTTGATGTAAGTTTTAACCAGCTTTGCAGTGATTGGGAATGATTTTCACCCATTTGGCCCTGTTGGGTGATCAAACAGTGGGACTGGACTGAGGTCCTGACTGTAGGATTATCCTGCTGAAGTCATCATGTTCCTGCTGAAGATCTTTGCCTCACTTTGCTTTATTAGTACACTGAAACATCTTCCACTGTCCATCCGCCCCCAGAACATAATGCTGCCACCCCATTTTTCAGTTCTGCCTTACTCTGATCCTTTACAGTGAAGTCCACATGTCTCTGCAGTAGATCTGATCAAGTAAACAAATACTCTGCAGACTCTCAGTAATGTTTCAAGGATGGAGCAGTCCTTGAATCTGAATACATTCAAGAGATTTTATCAGCAGACTTTAAATGAACTGTGTAAATAAGATTAGATGTTTTTTTTCTAATATTTTTTCTAATAGATGTTTTTTCTAATCACTATTTTCTTATCTGGAGTGTCCAAGTTCAGACCCAATGAGAGCTTAAGTGGTCATATAGCAGGTATAATGCGATCCAAGTATACTCAATAAGCTGTTATATGCATGCTGATGACAATATTCTGGTACTGGATCTTAACTGGATATTGGGTTAGGCTTGGGTTAAGATTACGGTTAGGGTTAGGATTACGGTTTAGGTTGAGGGTAATTTGAGGGTTTATTGAGCTCTGATTGCTGGTATCTGACCGTTAAATTGCTTCAATTGTGAGTTCTGTTTGATGTAATAGGCTTGATTAAAACCGTCCAATCTGATTCATTAATGACAGTGTTTCCATTTTAAGCCTCAGGTTTCAGATTAGTCCAGTATCATCTGCTGTTGTCAGTTATCATCAGGGTTACACATTACTTATTACTCATTAAATTGTAGCACCAGGTGTTTGGCTTAGATCTCAGAGTACTGCACGTACTACAGTTATGGCAAACTGTTTTGCCCAGTTTGATGAACCAGTGTTATCTGTATTAGCAGCAGTCATTATAAATGTTCATAGTGAATTGTGGAATTGGAGCAGTTATTTTTGCAGCAGGGTCCTCTGTGTTGGGTGTATTTGTTCAAATGCTCTTAAAGATCACAACCAGCTTGAGTCTGGTGTAGACGTATATGTCCAGCTGTGTCAGTGTGCTAATCAGGTGTTTGAGTTGCTGATCTGTGCTAGTGAGTGCATCTCTTTGTGAGCTGAGATCGCAAAAAAGTGCAATTCGACAGACATGTGAGAGGGAGAGAGAAAGAAATTCTTCATTTCTTCATGGTGAATTATTTGCTCTAGATCTCCCTGCAGGATCGTGGAGAGAGTCATGAGTTCTCTGCTCATATAACCTTCCTGATTACAGATTTTTACTGTTGTGTATACAAACACACATACAGTACGGTGGACATGTTAATGCAAGCATGTTGCTATAACTGTAAATGTAATATCATCGGACATCTGCTGTTAGTTATACACTGGGGTTCTGGCATTTATTGTTGAAACAACTTCATTGATGAATCCCAGTCTAAAAGACAAATCTGAACTTGAACTGAAATTAATTATTAGCTTTAATTAAGTTTAGTTAGGGTTTTTTTTTACTGAAATGGGACATTTTGTGGTTTTACAACCTATATATTTGAACATTGAACATTGAAATTGGATGCCAACTGCTATAATGAAAATATCACTTGATCTTTAATCATAATGTTATTTACATGTGTTCATCCCTTCTTCAGAGTTTATTAAAAATGTCTATAATGTGTGAGCCTTGATGAGCCTTGGTGTGTGGTGTCTCCCTTATGAATGGAGGAGTTTGAGTGGCCTGCTGCTGGCAGCTACATGTGAGGCCTGTCTCATGATCACCGGAGCTCTGCTCACTGATTGGTGATCTGTTCCCCAGCTGATTGTGTCTTGGGTTGGAGGTATATAACGGGCTGGTGTTCCTCTGTAACCACAACGACAATGGAGAAAGTTGCCATCCTCAAGTGTCAGAGGAGGTTGTAACTTCAGAGGGACCTTACACACAGGCCGCCTGGTAGCCAAGGGTTTAACAATGACAAATTATATAGCTTATAAAATTATATAGCTTTGCGTGGAGTTGTGCACCCACACTGTGCCTCTGATCTTGTGGGCTTTTCAGCGTGCTTCACTGTTGATGGGAGCTGTTATTACCCACTCTTGGCAGCACTGAAGAGTGTGAGTTTACACGTGAGTGTGTGTGAGTGTGTGTGTGTGTGTGTGTGAGTGTGAGTGTGTGTGAGTGTGTGTGTGTGTGTGTGTGTGTGTGTGTGAGTGTGTGTGTGTGTGTTGCGTCGGCTCTGGCCACGCAGGCAGCTCCAGGAGGACATGAGCGAGTGTGGTGGTGAGCGGAGCGCGAGAGGCGAGGATGTCCTGCAGCTGGGCATGGCCAGCAGCTCCACGCTCACCCAGCTGCAGGACACTGAGAAGACCAGAGACGAGCTGGACAAGAAGACGGAGATGAGTACAGAGGACAGGGACTGCAGGGACAACATGGGTCTGTATCTCAGCTCACTGCTTAACACGTGTCCTCTCACCTGATGTGATGTATGGGAAGCCTGTATTGAAATTTTTACATTTTATTGCATTTTTTACTCTTTAGAAGCTCTTGCCATAGTTTTAGCCAAGTGCATAATATTTACGTGAAATGCATGTTTGTTTGTTTGTTTTTACTTTTTTGTTACTTATAGCTCAGATTAATCTGCCGTTAGATTGTAAATTGTGGGATTTATCTGCTTATACCCTTTCTGACTCTTTACTGTTCACTGTCCTTTCTGACTGTTCTTCCTCTCTCACTTCTGTTCTTTCTCTTTGACTTTTCACTTCACATCTCTCTTTCTCTCTTTTACTCTCTTTTTACCCCCTCTCTCTCTCTCTCTCTCTCTCTCTCTCTCTCTCTCTCTCTCTCTCTCTCTCTCTCCCTCGCTGTGTCCCAGTGTCTGATCTGGAGGAGAAGGTGTTGCGTAGTAAGAGGGATCGGCGTAACTCCCTACACCGCACCCAGCTGCTGGAGAGTCAGATGAGGACGGTGCGGGGGGAGCTGGTGGACACCCTGGGTCACCTGCAGGCGCTGCGAGACGTGCTGCGACGCTCACAGCAGAAGGCCGAGGAGCGCCAGGCCGCGATGGAGAAACTCACAGCGGAGCTCAGGTGAGATCAGGTGGAGCCTGACCTCCGTCCTGACCTCCACCATGTCTCACTGAGCTGTCCCGCCAAACAGGATGTATCTGATTTATTTACACAGTTTGGTCTTTTCCACATCACGGCTAAAAGGGGTAAAATGTCTTGACCGTAGCAGGACTGTCATGGTGCAGTGAACAGCTACACTGACACAATCTCTTGACTGGTGTATCGTATGGGTCACTGGAGGTGCTTTCCATAGTGGGGGGGAGGAATCGCTGAAATATATAATGTAGAATAATCCTGGTTCCTTAATAATAATAATCCTGTAGTGAATACTGAGGAATATGTTTGTGTATTTTTTTATTTTTGTCAAAATGTTGATTTGGTCAGATGTAGTCTGTGTCTGATTTATGTATATGTACTTAAGACCTTATGATTTAAATTAAGCCTGCTTTGTTACACTAACATAACTCATAAGTGATGTGTGGTTCATGTCTGTTTTAACCACAATACCATGCAACTACACCCATTACACAATGGGTTACACAAGCCACTATTTCTAGCAGTTTGAATCAAACACACAGTAAGTACAGCAGCTTTGCACTCATTTATGTGGCAATATTATGAGGCACACCCACGTAATATGAGGCTCACCCACGTAATATGAGGCACACCCACGTAATATAAGGCTCACCCACGTAATATAAGGCTCACCCACGTAATATGAGGCACACCCACATAATATGAGGCACACCCACATAATATGAGGCACACCCACGTAATATGAGGCTCACCCACGTAATATGAGGCACACCCACATAATATGAGGCACACCCACATAATATGAGGCACACCCTTGTAATATGAGGCACGCCCACGTAATATGAGGCACACCCACGTAATATGAGGCACACCCATGTAATATGAGGCTCACCCACGTAATATGAGGCACGCCCACGTAATATGAGGCACAGCCACGTAATATCAGGCACAGCCACGTAATATCAGGCACAGCCACGTAATATCAGGCTCACTCACATATGAGGCACACCTATGTAATATGAGGCACACCCACATAATATGAGGCACACCCACATAATATGAGGCACAGCCACGTAATATCAGGCTCACTCACATATGAGGCACACCCATGTAATATGAGGCACACCCACATAATATGAGGCACACCCACGTAATATGAGGCACACCCACGTAATATCAGGCTCACTCACATATGAGGCACACCCATGTAATATGAGGCACACCCACGTAATATGAGGCACACCCACGTAATATGAGGCACACCCACATAGATGAAGGCACTGGAGCACGTTCTCCATGAATACTTCTGCATACCCTCCAGATTTAATTGGTACTTTATGAAAAGAAAATATCACCACCAGATCAGTTTCATTTCCCCTAACTGTATCCTGGAGATTAGGTCTTTTATATTGTTTTTCTGAGCCAAATGTGTGTGAGTCCCTTCCGATCCTTAATGTAGCTTATGAATCCCAGACTTCAGTGCAAGCTCCTTCACACAACCCCGTGCCGGCTGGTCTTTCTGTTAAAGCACAACTTCCATATGCTCATATCATGCTTGTCTCTGAGTCAGTCGATATAAAGTCAGTGTAAACCTTTCAATCAGAGTCTTGATTACACTAAACGATGAAGTGTGGGTGGGTGCTCCAGTGGCATTGGTGTGGATGATGGGCAGTGTAAGCCTCATTTTGGGGGATATGTATGTATAAACTGAACACCACCCTGTTACTGTATTATAAATTACTACACTAGACTAGCTGCTGTGCCTATCACAGGAGTGTCCCAGTGACAACGGCTTGTTGTAGAGTTCTTTACAGATCGTGTCCTGACATAATCTACGTATTGCCACACCAAGTAATGTAATTACATCAACCAGATTCCAGACTTACTGTGGGGTTGTGTGTGTGTGTGTGTCTGTCTGTCTGTCTGTCTGTGTCTGTTCTTGTTTGTGTCTAGTTGTGATTTAGCTTTTTTATGATGGATATTGTTTAATGATTAATTAGTTGCTCTTACTGCATATAAGCATACATACTTACCCACCTACACACACACACGCACACACACACACACACACACACACACACACACACACACACACACACACACACACACACACACACACACACACACACGTACAAAGGCTTTAAATAAAGTATTTTGAGTGAATTACTTCTGTGTTGTGTGAGAGCCATGAATGTCCCCTAGACACGTCATCTCTGTTTTGAGTCCTTGTTCTATCCCCCAAAGGGAAGTACGAGGGGAATCAGACCAGAAGAATCAAATAGAGAACAAAGATCAAACACTGAAAGGCACAGAGGACAAGTTTCAGCAAACAGCATTAGAGGTTCCTCTCAAAGTTCCCCTGAACACGCACACATGTACAGGTGGAGTATCTCACAGAGAGGCTGGAACTGTTCAAACTCAGCTGCAGGGCAAAGAGAGACTAGACCAGGTGTGACAGGTAGTCAGAAATGCTGTGTTCAACATGCACACACCGACCACTTCATTACAAACACCTTTTAGTGCATTCACTTGCCTCTCTGTTGTACCCGAGGGCTGTATGGTGGCAGACCCTCTACTCCTGTTCCACTGGTCAGCTTGAAGTCCCATGAACACCTTGGGCTGTGGACTGATGTACCACTGACCCTGGCTGCACACAAATCTCCAGCCAGTGATGATTTTGCACTCAGAAGCCACTGATAAAAGTTTGCAGTGCAGGTAACACCACATGTATAATAAATATCATATAGCTAACACAAATAGTTCAGGGCCATAGATGAATGGTATTCTCCAACTGTAACATGTTTATGTTGTACCAATGAGGCAAGCATTTCTAATAAGGTCAGTGAATGTAGTTTAGGTTTGAGGTATTTGTAAAACTTTCTTAAAGAAAACTTTGAGTTCTCTACCTATTTAATGGGTAAATTATATTGGTATCAGAGACAAACATTAGATGAATTAGAAGAACTGGCTTAACTGTGCATGCTCCTGCTTACAAGCACTATGTCGCCAATTACAAGGAGGAACTAAAGAAAGCCAAAACTTTCTAATACACAAATGTCATTCATAGTGCCCAAGTCAATCCCAAAGTTTTGTTCTCAACAATAAATAAGCTACTCTAGCCTGCAAAATGCATAAACTCAATTCCATCAATAGAACTATGTTCTTGGTTCATGGTATTCTTTAATCATAAAATAGCATCAATTTATTCACAATTTCTATCCATTCCACCATTTGCTGGTTATGATTCCTCTTCTACACTTTACACTGGCAGTTGTCTGTCCTCTTTTGATACAGTGCAGGAAAGCTACACCTCTCAATTAATTACTTCTTCAAGAGCCACTACATGCCAACTCGACCCGGCCCCAACATCCTGGGTGAAAGCATGTCTTACCTCAGTCTGCCCCCTTATTACCCAGTGTATTAACGCTTCATTGGTCTCAGGCACAGTCCCAGCTTCCATGAAGCTAGCGTCCATTACTCCTGTTCTCAAGAAAAATGGCCTAGACCCTGATGTTCTGGCGAACTACAGACCTATCTCAAATCTTCCATATCTCTCTAAAATTTTGGAACGGACTGTAGCTGCACAGTTGATTGAGCACATTGAATCAAATGATCTATTTGAGGTGTTCCAATCCGGCTTTAGGAAAAATCACAGCCCTGAAATTGCACTAGTGAGGGTGACTAACGATCTGCTTAGGGCAGCCGATCAGGGATTTGTAAATCTACTTGTATTGTTGGACCTCACAGCTGCATTTGACACAGTCTGCCATAACATCTTACTTACGCGCCTTTGTAATCAGATTGGAATATCTGGAACTGTACTTGCTTGGATCCAGTCCTACCTCACTGACAGGCATCAGTTTGTTTCAATGGGAGGTTTTAGATCTGACTCGTGCATTCTGTCGCATGGTGTCCCGCAGGGTTCGGTCCTTGGCCCACTCCTCTTCATACTTTACTTGCTCCCACTTGGCGACATTATCCGTGGGCATGGGTTGCAGTTTCATTGCTTTGCTGACGATGTCCAGATTTACATTTACTCAGAACCTTCTTTCAGTCTACCGCCTCCTGCTCTGCTAAAGTGCCTAATTGATGTGAGGTCATGGATGGTTGAGAATTTTCTTAGTCTAAATAGTGATAAGTCAGAGGCTGTAATAATTGCTTCTCCAGCTATTGTAAAGAAGACTAGCAATGTTACTGTCTCATTTCCTGGTTTTATTATCAATTCATCAACCCTAATTAGAAACCTGGGAGTCACTCTAGACTCAACACTCTCTTTTGATCAGCACATCAAGAATAGCTGTAAGACAGCTTTCTTTCATCTCAGGAACATTGCCAGAATCCGGCCATTCCTCTCCCAAAATGCAGCTGAGGCTCTCGTTAGGGTGTTTCTTATTTTTGAAGTTTCGATTTTTGCATGGGCCACCTTGCCATTTGGTTCATTATCATAAAAAAGTAATACCTTTTTTTTTTTTTTTTTTTAGAATGATTTTTAGGGGTCGCTACCGACCCTACAGTATTGTGCAAATGTACCCTAAAAATGCTTATGTTGCATATGATGTTATGCAACAAAAGTGGTTGGTGCTTAGCATACAAACCTCTTTTAACTAGTAATTTTTTTACTTTTAGTGTGCAGAATTGTGTCTATAATGCTTAATTGTTCCTTTTGCAGGTTAAACTAGTGTAACTACTGTACAATGATGGCTTCATCAACCAGTGCAACGATAGCTACCAGAAAGAAAACTGAGATATGGCTTATTGGACAGATGTCCTCTTCTTTAGACAGTGTTATGCTTCCTTCAAAAAGGGAAGTGTTGGCCCTTTTCTTCCATTATAAGCAGATTGCCAAGCAAAGCATTAGGGAAGCATTACATTCCACAGCAAATTATGTTTTTGAAGTTTGGTCAAAGGCCCGAATACCAGTGCAATTAAAGAAGCACGTTGTCCCTAAAATCGAAAACATTTACAAGGAATGGGAAAAGTTGAAGAAAAATAAAGAGAATAAAGCTAAGCGTTCAGATTATTTTAAACAAAAGGAAGACCAATGGAATGAAGGGTTAGAAGAACTATTCGATATTGCCCATGCCAACGCAACGTCTTTTAATAAATAAGTAGAAATGCAATGACAGAAAATGGATGTTTTTAATGCATGTAATAAGTAAATAAATGTGTACCAAGTAAATGAGTCATTATCACCAGTCTCCATCGGTTTTATGATTTTTTCCTATGTTAATGACTAAGAGCGCATAGTAAAATATGCCTTAAATTTCAATGACTGGTAGCGCCCAGTAAAAATGTTTTTTTCCCCTTGAAATTTTTACACATTTATTTTCTCACCAAAATGAACCATTTCAGTGGGTGGCCCACTGGAAAAAAAAAATAAAAAATTTTAACCCCAAATAAGAAACACCCTAGCTCTCGTCCACGCATTCGTTACTTCACGAATTGACTATTGCAATGCTGTTCTGCATGGACTTCCGGCTCGGCTGCTTAACAGGCTGCAACATGTGCAAAACGCAGCTGCAAGGATTTTAACTCACACCAAATCCTGGGAGCACATTACACCTGTGCTGAAACATCTACATTGGCTCCCGGTTCAGTACCGCATACAGTTCAAGGTGATTATACTGGTGTTTAAATCACTGCATGGCTGTGCACCATCTTATCTAGGTGGTCTGCTTCAGTACTACACTCCAGTTCAGGTGCCCAGCACCAAGTTGTGCACTGTTGGTGATCGAGCCTTCAGTGTGGTTGGTCCAAAGCTCTGGAACAGTCTGCCACTCGACCTGCGTGCTTGTTCATCCCTCTCAGCATTCAAAGCTCATCTGAAAAGTCACCTCTTCCAGATAGCCTACAGCTAAGCAATATTTGTTTTAATTTGTTTTATTGGTTATTTTATTGGTTATTTTAGTTCTGTAATACTGTATTTTGATCTACTTTTTACTTTTCTATGCTTTTATTACAGTGTCCTTGGGTTTCCTGAAAGGCGCTTCTTAAATAAAATGTTATTATTATTATTATTATGAATATCAGGTCCTACCTGCTTTAATACAGTAATGCTGGCTCTAACCAATCTGGTTCAAATACGTGTGTTTAACGCAATTATACTGGCTTTAACCACTCTGGTTTAAATACGTGTGTTTAATGCAATTATGGCTTTAACCACTCTGGTTTAAATATGTGTCTTGACAGTTCTGATCAGGCAGGCAGCAAAGGTCAAACATATAGTGCAAGTGCGTGTAGCTCAGACCTGTGGGGACAGAAACAGGTTCTGCTGCCCTTAGCAGTGTGCTGTTTATGCAACATTATGAGCCTTACATGAGCCATGTACACGCTTGTCTCATTTTCACAATAGGAGGAATCAGGAATTGTCCTTTATCCAAATACCATCTGCTATGTGTGCTTTGACAGCAATGACATGAAGGTAATATGGGTTTGGACAAAAGACACTTGTGTTTGATCCACTGTTGCTGGATTGTCACATCCATGAAATGTGTGGAATGTGTGTGGGAGTGAACCTCTCTCCAGTTAACCACAGTTATCCGATAGCAGATATTTTTGAAGTTCTCACAAATGCAGTACAAAACAAAGTGGAGAAAGGGGCACGTGAGCCCTCATTGTCTTGGACTGTATGTGGCAATCTGTTTTCATAAACCACTCATAATCGTGCTTACTATGAAGTCTTCTAAATAATATTTAATGCCATGCTCCACATCTGTAATTACAGGAGAAGTTGACTATTTTCGTCCAAAATGACTGTTTATGACCCTGGCATTCCCTCCCTCCCTCCTTCCCTCCCTCCCTCCCTCCCTCTCTCTCTCTCTCTCTCTCTCTCTATCTATCTATCTATCTATCTATCTATCTATCTCCCTTCCCTTCTACTTCTGCATCAACCAGACAAGCACAGGCACATGAGGGTTTCAAACAAATGCACAAAATGCAATTTGTGTTCCATATACCTGTTTCAGACCTGCATGTCCTCTAGTTTATCAGTGTGGTTTGAAGCTTCTAGTTTGTGTGGTGCAAGTATGAAGTAAAGCTTAGCGAAGCTATTTCACAGCTTGTTTGGAAAGGGCAGCGCTCTAGTAGTGTCATGCTTCTGGGCATCACACTGAGAACTAACAGACAGTCTTTTGAGGTGTTGACCGAGCATGACATAGTGGTAGAGCGTGAGAATAGATACTCCGTATTCTCACTTATGTGCTGTGTATCGGTGAATCAGAAACCTTGACGGTGAATTGGACAGCTTAATGGTGAGTTTAGAAAGGTGTTACTGGCTCATTTCACCACGCAGCTTGGCTATCCAGAAACGGAGAGATCAGTGGAGCTCAAAGGTTGACATACACCTACATCTGGTTCAGTTAATTAGCCAGTTATTAGGCCCTGTATGAGCTGAATAAAGTCTGTCCAATTGCCAAGAATGAGTACTGTCCACGGTGCAGGCTACAGTCTACTATATGAACTGCATCAACGTTTTCACATCGGTTTTTACTGTCTTGGGCTCCTTGCCACAGCTGCCTGTGGCATCATTGACATTCAAACCAAATCTTGATGGTGGTGAATAAACTGTTGCTGTGATGAATGTCAGAAAGGGCTGAACAAATCAGCTAGCGCAAGGTTGCACAAAGAGTGGCATTTAATCCTGGTGGACTCAAGAGCTAAACCGCAACATGCTTTGTTCAGACTTGCTCCATTTATCTGTCACTCTATGAAGAGGCACACACACATTCAAATAAATAGTGCATGGACTGATTAAAATACATGTACATATGTACGTTATACAAAAAAGATAGATGCAAATCTGTAAAAATCTGTGCACTGAAGAAAGAAAAATACGACCAAAGTGTTTGCATGCCATCTAACCCTGCTGCAAGAAAACAAAGAACATGCCATTGTACTTACTAGCCTAGTCTTGCTCTGCCTGAAGAAACAAAACCATAATGTGCTAAAGAGCCAGGTGAGTGAGGCCTTCTCCCTGGTGGGTTCCACACACATGCCTGTCTGCCTGCTCAATGTACGCCCACACCTCCACACTCACATACCACCCATGTCATGGCATGTAAACAGCGCCAAAATGACCACTCCTGTGCTGGATTAAGCAGGTTGTTTATTGTGGGATTAGGCAGATCTTTTTTAGTTACTTGCAGAATCCAGCATAATCTGGCAGGATGATTTTAGGGAAGTCACCAGGAGAACTGCAGATTTACCGATGTGTATCATAAAGAGGTGTTATTCAAACATGGTTTACATGCATCTGATATACAGTTGTGATCAAATTTATTCAACCCCCAATGCTGCGAAGGGTTTTATGGAATTCAGTGCACATTTGTAATTGTGTTCATAATGAAATCTTACAAGGACTTGTTAAAGAACTAAATGCAACTAAGATAGCATCAATTTTTTTTGTCATAAAGTATTAAATGGCCTTTTTGTGATTTCTTCATTGACACAATTATTCAACCCCTTTACGACTACCACTCCTAAGAACAGAGGTTCATTCCAGTGTTTTCCATCAGGTATTGAAAACATCTGTGGATGTCAACGAGCAGCAATCAAGCATGATAAGCACCAATTAGGCAGATTTAAAAGGACTGTGATACTCAGCTCCTTCTAGACATCTACTGGTGTGTTTCCAAGCATGGTGAAGGCAAGAGAATGGTCCCAGAAGACAAGAGAAGAGGTTATTGCTCTTCACAAGAATGGCAATGGATATAAAAAGATTGCGAAGTTGTTAAATATTCCAAGAGACACTATCGGAAGTATCATTCGCAAGTTCAAGTTAAAGGGCACAGTGGAAACGTTACCTGGTCGTGGCAGAAAGAAGATCCTGACCGCGACTGCTGTGCGCTACCTGAAGCGTAATGTGGAGAAAAATCCCCGCGTGACTGCTAAGGAACTGAAAAAAGACCTGTCAGATGTGGGCACTGAAGTTTCAGCTCAGACAATAAGGCGCGCACTGCATAACGAAGACCTCCATGCCAGAACGCCCAGACGCACCCCCTTGCTGACTCCAAAGAACAAGAAAAGTCGACTGCAGTATGCCAAAAGTCATGTGGACAAGCCACAAAGGTTTTGGAACAGGTTTTGGAAACTAAATTAGAACTGTTTGGGACAATGGACCAGCGCTATGTTTGGAGAAGGAAGAACCAGGCTTATGAACAAAAGAACACCTTGCCTACTGTGAAGCATGGCGGGGGGTCAATTATGCTTTGGGGCTGTTTTGCTTCTAATGGTACAGGAAAGCTTCAACGTGTGCAGGGTACCATGAATTCCCTTCAGTACCAGGAGATCTTGGAGGAAAATGTGATGGAGTCAGTCACAAACCTGCGGCTTGGGAGACGTTGGACCTTCCAACAGGACAATGATCCGAAGCACACATCCAAGTCCACTAGAGCATGGTTGAACATGAAAGGCTGGAACATTCTAGAGTGGCCATCGCAATCACCAGACTTAAATCCAATTGAGAACCTCTGGTGGGACCTAAAGAAGGCAGTTGCAGTGCGCAAGCCTAAGAATGTGACTCAACTGGAGGCTTTTGCCCATGAAGAATGGGCTAAGATACCCATAGGTCGCTGCAAGACACTTGTGTCAAGCTATGCTTCACGCTTGAAAGCTGTCATAACTGGAAAAGGATGTTGTACTAAGTACTAAAAAATAATGTCACTAGGGGGTTGAATAAAACTGATAATGATGTGAGCACAGTAAAGACATTTGTGGTTATTCCATCATAAATATTATGTTATGTTTGTCTAATTTATAAGTGCCTCTTTGATATAATTGTAAATAAGATGACTGAAATGATCAAAATCAATGTCAAACTGGCCAAAACACTTTATTTCAGTGGGGGTTGAATAAATTTGATCACAACTGTAGATACAGTTGTCTCTAATCCACATTAGAGCAATTAATACACACGTGTGTTTATATAGGAATTGCACTTATTGAGTTTGTAGACAAACACGTGCATAACTTGCAGAGCATTAGAACCATCAATCCAGTGTACACACAAAAGACAAAACAGCTCAGAAGAACGGCACTTCAAAAATAGTTCTGTAGAGACGATAGTGAGGTTATTGCTGCAATTACAAGCATGTTTGGTTATGTATGGTTGTGTGTATGATTACAGAAAGGTGTAATGTCGTCTGGGTCTGTGCTGACCTGCCCCGTGGCTCTAGGTGTTGTGGGAGACTGAGCTGAGGTGTGAGGGAGACTGAGCTGAGGTGTGAGGGAGACTGAGCTGAGGTGTGTGGGAGACTGAGCTGAGGTGTGTGGGAGACTGAGCTGAGGTGTGAGGGAGACTGAGCTGAGGTGTGTGGGAGACTGAGCTGAGGTGTGTGGGAGACTGAGCTGAGGTGTGTGGGAGACTGAGCTGAGGTGTGTGGGAGACTGAGCTGAGGTGTGTGGGAGACTGAGCTGAGGTGTGAGGGAGACTGAGCTGAGGTGTGTGGGAGACTGAGCTGAGGTGTGTGGGAGACTGAGCTGAGGTGTGTGGGAGACTGAGCTGAGGTGTGTGGGAGACTGAGCTGAGGTGTGAGGGAGACTGAGCTGAGGTGTGAGGGAGAGGAGCTGGAGAAACTACAGCAGAGTGCAGGACAGCAGGAGAACAGACTGCAGAACGCCGTCTCCACACTCACACAGGACCTCCACACACCCAGGAAACAGCACCATGCAGAGGGACTGAAGCCAACACTAACCCCTCTGGAGGTGTGTGTGCATACATGAATATGAGTGACAGATAGTATAGTGTGTGTGTGTGTGTGTGTGTGTGTGTGTGTGTGTGTGTGTGTGTGTGTGTGTGTGTGTGTGTGTGTCTGAATGCACATGTACAATGTATCATAAGTCATTATGTGTCAGCCAGGTGCTATCCAGGAGTTAAGATTAAGTTAAAGCGTGTTTGCATAATGTGGTGCTATGTGTTATAACAGTGTGAGTGTGTGTGTGTGTGTGTGTGTGTGTGTGTCAGTTGTGTGCTGTCCAGGAGAGTCCGGTCGAGGTGGCGGCCTCAGACTCTGTGGCCAGCACTCTGATATGCTCCCAGCTCCCACATGTCCAAGAAGCTGCAGTACACCAGAACTCAGCTGCACCAGGCTGAGCTGCGCACATGCAAGGGGCTTCTACAGCACACCAGGGAGACTCTGCTGCTGAAAGTCTGGAATCACATTGCACTCTTTTGCTCTATACAAACTCTGTCACCCACAGTGGTGGTAACATAATAGGACACTTTCATTAGCAGGGTAACTAGTGTATATATTTAGTATTTTTTATCTGTAACCAGGAACCTGGTGCTAAGGGCTTCCATCTCCTTCCCTCAGGGATCAGAAGTCACTCGTCTGAAGGCCACACTGTCCTGCATGGAGAGATCCACAGAGATTCAGAGCGTCTTGCACAACTCCGCCCCCAGCTCAAGCTCAGCCTGTGCGCTCGGCCCAAACCAGAGGGACCTCGCCACCCACTGGGCAAGAGACCTCACCACCCACTGCCTCATAGGCAAGAGACCTCACCACTCACTGCCTCATAGGCAAGAGACCTCACCACCCACTGCCTCATAGGCAAGAGACCTCACCACTCACTGCCTCATAGGCAAGAGACCTCACCACTCACTGCCTCATAAGCAACCCCTACACAATGCGTACATAAATTATCAGGCAGGCGGGAGGTGTGGAGATGTTTACATTTCAGCTGTTTTAGTTGCTTATCTCTCACAGCACTTGTTTACCAGTACCATGCAATAAATTGTATTCTTCATCACCCAAGTGTGATGCTGTTACATCATTACGTAATGAGCTGCTATAAATTTCTGATACAATGCATCTGTCAGTTATAAATGCCTTTTAATTTTAACTTGCAGTTTTAACAATGCTTTCCACACTTCAGTGGTGACTGGGTTCGTTAGAGTGTGCTCTAATAAAACAACAGTTGTAGGTCTCCTGGGAGCATCACAGCTCCGACATCTCAGATTAGATGTGTGTGTGTATGTGTGTGTGTGTGTGTGTGTGTGTGTGTGTGTGTGTGTGTGTGTGTGTATGTGTGTGTGTGTGTGTGTGTGTGTGTGTGTGTGTGTGTGTGTGTGTGTATGTGTGTGTGTGTGTGTGTGTGTGTGTGTGTGTGTGTGTGTGTGTGTGTGTGTGTGTGTGTGTGTGTGTGTGTTGATTTGCTGTCTTGGAAGTGCAACAGGAACATTTGACATTATGCTTCCATCCTAGGTGCCAAAATGAAAACTGGATAAGGTGAATTTCTTCAGTTATTTCTCCGCAGAGCAGTACGTGTCCTGTGAATCAGCAGAGTGCAAGCAGCAGTGTGTGTGTGTGTGTGTGTGTGTGTGTGTGTGTGTGTGTGTGCGCGTGTGCGTGTGTGTGTGTGTGTCTACAGGTGTGTGCGTGTTTGGATTGTGCCAGTGTTTGGTATGTGTGAGTTAAGCTGTTGGAATAGTGCTACGCTTTGAGCCCAAAGCCCGTGTAAATTTCCACTAGCTCGTGGAGACCCTGACTGAATCAGGGACGTCTTCTCTCTGTTTCTGTAGGGGTCATGTTCCAATCAAACATCAAATCATTTATTTTTTTTGTCACCAAATTGTAATAGTAATTGTAATTGTAATCTTACACCTGCCAAAATGTTAGTCATAAATATTATTATATATTAGACATACATTTTCATGCAGTCTTGTTGATGTTTGAGTGTTTTCTCTATAGCAGCAGGCATGACTGTTTTCAGGTGTGTGTTTTACTAAATATGCATGAGGGCTTCGGTGTGACTTCTTTAGTATGAATGAGTGTGTGTGGGTGTTTTTCCATGTAACTTGCTCTGTGTAAGTGAAAGAATGTGCATATGCGTGTGTGTGGGGGTGTGTGTATGTATGTGTGCGTGCATGCATTTGTGTGCAGTCAAGAGACAATAGATAGCCAAACGTGCTGAGCTTTCTGTGGCTGGCTTAGGCCACAGTGTCAAGGGGCTTAGTCACCAGTGTTGTGTTCAGAACACCAGACCACTATAGCCTGGGAGCACACAGACGGATCATCCCTCCGCAACACAGAAGCTGCAGAATGCCAAAAGGCCCGTGCACAGTCCAGCGCCTCTAGGACAATAACAGAGGAAATGCCCTCGGAGTGGCATCTCCACCCTGTCCCACACCGCCACCACAGGGCTTGGAATCACATTGGGGTTCAAGGGCATTTCACTCAAAACACATCTCCACAGTCTAAAGCACTGTCCGCACAACTGTCCCCGCGTTCCGCGGTCTCTCCTCTCAAATGGGGGCATTTGCTTTAGTTTGGTGCCTTTTTCAGGCCTGCAGGACAGTAGCGGAGTGCTCGCTTTGTAAGGAAACATTTTATATCTAGCAGACATGCATTGCTTTCACAACTAGGAAGTGAAAGTAGTGTTTTCTGGTGAGTCATCTGCTCTTCTGATTAATATTATTTTCCTTCCTGAAGGTTTTTTCTCTCTTCTGGAATTTTAATAACATCACACTGAGAGCTGAGCTGAGAGGTTTATCAAGAAACAACTAAATTCTGAGGAAGCATAGATTAAAGTCTGCGTCCTGTTTAATGATGGACAGTGAGGAAAGAGGACAGAACAGGACAGGCTGGTCAAACCCATCAACATGGCCAGATGTAGAATGAGGACTCACTTCTTGTGTGTTTGACTCACTTCTGTCCTGACTCAGTGCCTCCACTGGAGTTAATCCCAAACCTTCTTCTGTCTGAGTCTTCTAAAGGACAGCAGTTCTATCCTTATATTTAATGCACATTCACACAAGACGTCCATAAAAGAGGCCATGTATTGTAAACACTGGTGCTAAGCAGTATGCGTAGTGCAGTGCAGGAATGTGGGTGGACCCTGGGTGCTGATTGAAGGGAAGCCTGTCCACTCTCAGGGCGGCGGCCCTGGGCGGGTGTGGGAGGGAGAGGTGGCTTCCTCTGTGTCCTGCTGAGCCACAGCGCATGGGGGCCGTCCCTGTGGCAGGGATGTCCTGCACATGAAGTTGTGGTCCGGGGCTGCTGTTGGCTCATAGTGGCAATGTGTGGACGAAAAAACAGAAGGAAAATGAGGAAAGAAAGAAATGCTGTAAAGGAATGTTGGAAAGGACTATCAGAAAAGCAGTATGTGATTCAGAAAAGCAGTCTGTAATGCAGAAAAGCAGTCTGTGATTCAGAAAAGCAGTCTGTAGTGAAGGAAAGCAGTCTAGTGCAAAAAAGCAGTCTGTAGCGTGAGTGGTAAAATGAGGAAATGAGAGGAGTTGGAAGAAAAGGCAGAAGAATGAGTAATGACTGAGTAATCAGACATGCAATATAATACAATTCAATTAAACTATCTGAGATAAACTCGATGTATGGGACAGACCAGACGAGTAGGTATTTAATCTAGATTTATAGATAAGAGCTTACATCCCTAACACTGTCTGGAACATTCTTCCAAAGTTTATTGAAGCTATATAAGAGCAGAGTCCCCAGTGAGTTGCCGGTGATGTAGGGACAACCAGTAGTGTTCTGGCATTTTTCTCTAGATGAGCGGAAGTAATATAAAAGCTACTGCATTTAGCGCTTTAATAACAACAGACTGTCCGTGCGAAAAACAAGCTGTCAATACAAACATAAATCATACATAGTTTATTACAATTTAACAATTTACTCTACTGGATATAACCAGTAGATTCAGATGTAGGTTTTGTTCGTTTCAAATAACTGGTGTTTACTTGGGCATACGACAACCTCTCAAGTTGGATGTGGTGTTACGGGGTTATATAAGGCTGATCCTGATGCATAATAAAAGCACGTCGACGCCCCGCCTCGAGCACGCGCGCCTGCTATTGGCTGAAACGGTTCTCCTCCTGAAAACGTTCAACCTATAAAGCGCCCGTGGAGTCGCCGTATATTTTGCAGAATCAGACATATCTGTCCGTCCAGCTGCAGAACCGAACCCCGGACGTCTGCCTTCATCGCTGAGTGCACATCTCACATCAATTATCCGTAACGAACAAATCAGGCAAGTTATTAAAAACATTATTAGCCAAATGCATCTTTTCCTGCACAGCAGCTTACAACAGACCTCAGCTCGCCGTCATTATTAACCAGTGTGTGCCTTGGTTTAGACCAGTGACGGTATATATATTCTCTCTGGTTTAGACCAACGTTATGTATCCTGCTCTAGTGGTGATGGTGGTGTGCCAATGTATAGAAATATCAAATCTGAATAGAAATATGAAGTGTTCTGTGTAGTCTGTGCAGTTTGATGACGCTTTATTCCGAATGAAAATCTTCCTCTTATCCTTTTTCTCAAGTAGAGTAGCCTAGTGTGTAGAATTTAAAAGTCTTCGCTCTTTGTTTTAACATATTTGATGTTCATAATTGTGTTCTGCGCCGTATAGTTCTCTCCTATATGTGGACCCGATTCACTTTGTTCGTGTTACTTTCCTCTGTGCGTCTGTGGGCGCGTCCAGCACGGCGGCGTTGTGGCACTTTTGGAGGAGTTTGTGTCCCTTTAAAACGAGTTTCTACACAATATTACACAAAGTAGATTGTTTGGCAAATTATAAGCTATAGTATAAAATCCGGTGTTGAACTCGGGTGTATTGTTTTATTTGTGCAGCAAAATAATGTCAGTTTATTTGCATAAGCGTTATAACCACAAAATTAAATGATGAAGTAGGTTGCGATGAGAGTTCGTTAACGTGGCGTATTGATATTAGATGGAAGATAAACGGGCTCCTGTTTGTTATTAGGGAGTGGTCCATTTGACCTCGCTTAGGCATGTATTTAAATATTACTTTTCACTTTTAACTTGCAATGTCACTTTTTCATTATTAGTATGACCTAAACTGTTTGATTACGCTATTAGCATAATATTTATGTTAATTGTGCACACACACACACACACACGCACACACACACACACACACAAAGATGTGCGAGTTCCTGTTTGTTCGTAGTAGCGTGGTCCTGTGACTCACGCATATCAACCGGACTGTTGATAAACACTGCAACGTCTTGGGATATTCTTGGTTATTTTAGGTAGTTACGTGTTTGGTGGGTGACGCTGTTGGATTTCTATTCTGTATGTATTCTCTTCTTGGTCCATCTGTAGAACTATTGTGTGTTTGCATTTCCAGACTTTCTGTCTTTCTTGTTTGTTTTTTTTTTACATACTCCTTAGCTTTCCTCACGTTTTGTGATGCTGCAATATATCGTTGAACACCTGCCACGTTCTCAGAACACATACACCTACTACTCTCTGTGTAGTATGTATCTCTGAGTATGTCATCTGTGCAAATGCACTGAGATATTCCTCCCAGATAATCTTACATCCTCCCTGTGGCTCTCCACAAGGCTCCTTGGAGACATCACACACCTGACACACACATGAGTATTTCGGAAACATTATGCTGTTAGCGTACTGCACAGCTGTATGTGAGCATGTTCTTATAAATACCAGCAGTGATTTGTTTGCGTCCACAGGAATCATGGTGGTCCATAAGGAATTCCAAACAGCAGGTAAGGAGCCTGGCCTCCAGGTGTGGCGGGTGGAGAAGATGGACCTAAAGCCAGTTCCTAAGCAGCTCTATGGCAACTTCTACACTGGAGATGCCTACGTCCTGCTGTTCACCACCCCTGCTCCATCCTATTCCATCCATACCTGGCTGGGTGAGATCGGACTTATCAATATGCAGTCACATACCTGTGTGTGTATCTTTACAATAATCACACAACCTGCGTGTTCTGAGACGCTGCGTTTGGTGTGGTGGGCTGTGTAGGAAGCGAATGCTCCCAGGATGAGAGTGGTGCGGCAGCCATATTTGGTGCTCAGCTGGACGACTTCCTGGGTGGCAGTCCGGTTCAGTTCCGGGAGGTCCAGGACAACGAGTCCCTCACCTTCCTCGGATACTTCAAATCTGGCATTAAGTACAAGGTGGCGTGTTCCACATGTTTTATTACTGATATGATTTTGAATGTAAACATACTCTCAATAGTCTGCTGATTTGCGTCCTGAATAATAAATGCGTGTTCCTTTAGAATAGTTGAGGTGGTTTTAACAGTGTTCACCATTCAAACTGCAAACAAACGCTGAATATAAATACAGAGCAGCCAAGCCCAGACTCGCCCTGACTTCCTCATTCCCTGTGTGAGCACCAGGGCAGTCCCAGGGTTCCGCTATAAGAGATGTTCTCTGTTGTCATGGAAATAAACTTGAGTCAGCCCTAGCGTTACAGCGTTGGTGGTGTGTTGGAGGCTCTTTCAACTGATTGCTGGAGTAAACATGCAAGACGTGTGTCATGCACAGTCTGTTGTCCATGCCAACTGTTTCCATGGTGATTTTGGGGGACCACAGATGGGTCACATCTGTTTTCAATTCCTGTGGGATAAGTGGGTTCTGGAAATGGCGGGGGAGGATTTCTGCGTTTGGAAAACACATGGGCAAGCAGCCATGTGGAAAGTGTGTGTGTGTGTGTGTGTGTGTGTGTGTGTGTGTGTGTGTGTGTGTGTGTGTGGTAGTGCATCACACATGCTCCTGTTCTGAGTCTATATTTCCCTCTGTGTGCTAAAAACTTTACTGTCTTTGTGCTCCTGCATAAACACACGAGTCAGTTAAGAGACGCACATGCAGAAGAGAAAGCCATCACAGTGGTTACCACTGCCATAGGAACCACTAACACAGAACAAAAAGATTACAAAGACTAAAGTGTTTGATGGAGTAGCGATTATAGGAGAACAAGCATGCTCTGAG
This sequence comes from Brachyhypopomus gauderio, assembly GCF_052324685.1. Taxonomy (NCBI): domain Eukaryota; kingdom Metazoa; phylum Chordata; class Actinopteri; order Gymnotiformes; family Hypopomidae; genus Brachyhypopomus; species Brachyhypopomus gauderio. The sequence goes on from NW_027506896.1 coordinate 1,198,056, forward strand.
CACGAGTGTTGAGGTGCACCGGTGACTTCTCTCCTCCCCACACACAGCAAGGTGGCGTGGCGTCCGGCTTCCAACATGTGGTGACCAACGACTCGGATGTCAAGCGCCTCCTTCATGTTAAAGGGCGCAGAGTGATTCGGGCCACAGAGGTGGTCTTTTCCTGGGCCAGCTTCAACCGGAGCGACTGCTTCATCTTGGACCTGGGCAAGGTCAGGACCCTAGGGACATAAACACACTGCTGCCTTGCGACTGTGATGCTCTCTGCCTCTCTGATGTCCTGATTTTGAAATATGTTTTTTTACAATTTTTTCAGGACATTTATCAGTGGTGTGGCAGCGAGTGTAACCGTTTTGAGCGTCTTAAGGCGTCTCAGGTGGCCATTGACATCCGTGATAACGAGCGGAGCGGACGTGCCAAGTTGCATATGGTGGACGAGGGTGCTGAGGTGCAAGCCATGGTAGATGTGAGTGTCAACCACAGAGAGAGACCCTGAAACCCTAGAGAGAGACCACCTGAAACACAGAGAGAGACCGTCCGAAGCACAGAGAGAGAGCACCTGAAACATAGAGAGAGACCGTCCAAACCACAGAGAGAGAGAGAGCACCTGAAACAAACAGAGAGAGAGTGCCTGAAACACAGAGAGAGACTGTCAGAAACACAGACAAAGAGTGCCTGAAACACAGAGAGTGCTTGAAACACAGAGAGAGAGTGCCTGAAACACAGAGAGACTGTCCGAAACACAGAGAGAGAGCGCCTGAAACACAGAGAGTGACCATCAGAAACACAGAGAGAGTGTCTGAAACACAGAGAGAAACCGCCAGAAACACAGAGATAGTGCCTGAAACACAGAGTTCCTGAAACACAGAGAGAGACTGTCAGAAACACAGAGAGAGAACGCCTGAAACACCGAGAGAGAAAGTGCCTGAAACAGAGAGAGCGCCTGAAACACAGAGACCGCCACAGAGAGGATCTGTCAGTAACATAGAGACCATCAGACAATCAGAAACAGGGAGGGATTGCCAGAAACAGAAAACACACTGCTCAAAGGCAACATATTTATGCACTTTGTTATAAAGTAGGCCACAAAGTCCTTCTTTTTTTCTTACAAAGTGGTTTTTTCGAGTGAGGTATTCAACATTCCAGTCACAATTAAATGATTTTACCAGATGTTATACGTCACACGGTTCTACAGTTCTGAGATGGTTTCTGCTTTCATACATGTCTCTGTAAAGTGTGACTGGGCACGGCGGGCCCTGTTTGGGAGGAGGAGGACTTAATCTACTTGTACTGCAGGACATGGCGTCTTACTCCCTCCCCGCCCAGGCCCCCCAGACCGGAAGGGTGTTTTAAAATGTGATTATATTTAGGTTCTAGGTCCTAAACCTAGCATCCCAGCAGGAAGTCCTGATGACGAGTCTGTTGAGCGAGCCAATAAGACGGGGACACTTTACATGGTAAATGCCCTGGTGATCTTTCTGTGTGTGTTTGTATGTGTGTGTGTGTGTGTGAAATGAAAACAATGACAGAAAGACTGTATATGAGAAAGGCAATGGATTTTCTCTGCTTTGTCATTTAGACTGATGGTTATTTAACGTGATGTCAGTGTGTGTGTGTGTGTGTGTGTGGATAATGATACTGTTGAGGTGGACGTTAATGTCAGTGTGTGTGTTGTAGGTGTCTGACGCTGCAGGCTCTATGAAGGCGTCTGTGGTGGCTCAGAGCAGCCCCTTCAAGCAGGACATGCTCTCCCCCAGCGAGTGCTACATCCTCGACAACGGAGCTAACCGCAAAATCTTTGTGTGGAAAGGTAAACCACACTCCACGTTCCTGTCCTCTCTTGCACGTTCAGGCCAGCTAACCAGGTGTGCAGCTCTCAAACACCTGCCCTGGCTCTGATGCCGATGGGAGAGAACCACACTCAGGCTCGCAGAGCTGTGGACGGAGCGCCTCCCTGGTGGACGGAGGCAGAAGGGTCAAGTTGAGTTCTAAGTCATTGCTCTTTTTCTCCCTGAAGGCCCGTCTGCAAACGCAGCAGAACGCAAGGCAGCCATGAAGGCTGCTGAACAGTTTGTGCAAGAGAAGAACTACCCTAAAAACACCCAGGTAAAGACTCAGGGCACAGTCTTCAGTAAAGGCTCAGAGCACTGTCTGTCTGTCACAGAGATATTATTATTATTATATTATAATACAATATTATAATAGAATATGAATTAATGGTATACCTAATATTGAATATTATATGAGAGTAATAATATGATAGTTTAGACATCCCCTACCCTTTCCTGTTTTTTGTCGTTTAAGAGGTTAAACTAAGATTATCTAACCATTCTGAGATTAGATCCAGGTAATCCCTGCCGGAGGGGAGACCACCCTGTTTAAGCAGTTCTTCAGTAACTGGAAGGATAAGGACCAGACCACTGGTCCAGGGAAGGCCTACGTCATGGGTCAGATTGCCAAGGTGGAGCAGATCCCCTTTGATGCGGCCACTCTGCACTCCAACAAAGTCATGGCAGCACAACACGGCATGGTTGACGACGGCTCGGGCAAGGTTCAGGTGAGCAAGACTGCGAATCAAACCTCCTTCAGAACGTTTTTGTGAGGTTTCTTTCAGGTCTGATTTTGGATTCGGAATATTACTCAGAAGTACATTTACATGTATTGTTGAAGATTTAATCTCAGTCAGACAATGGAAATTTGCTGATTATGGCAATTATATAGTAAGCATATCTTACTAGATATGAGTTAATCTTAGTCTAATTACGGTCTATGATTGGTGTTAGCAAATCCTGAACAACAGGCCTGCATAATTTGAATTACTATGACATGTAGATATGTGTATGAAAAGGCCAGAATTTTGCTCCACATAGAAACATCCATTTCCGTGCAATATGGCAGAAGTAAGAAGGGAGAAACACACTCTGCTTTCTGTTATCACACTCTTTTTTTCTTTTGAGTTATTACTTATTAAGAGATATTGAGGCACTAAAAGAGTCACATTATCTCACATACCTCTAAATACTTTAATAGTGTTACAACCTTAATCTGGTTATTTCCAGTAATATGGTTCCTATGAACATTCCTGCTGTCCTGAATAATAGTGTCAAGTTTCTGGTTTCATTCATGATTCAACTCATCAGTTCTAAGAGGCAGGTAACTGTTGTAACGGAGTGTCTGAACTTCTGATCTATGACCTTCTCTGCCTGGGTTGGTCAACATTTGGCTGGCAAACAGCTCAACCCCATGTCAGGCTATATTTTCTATATTTTTTTTTGCTTGAGAGGCCAGACTTTGAACTTCATGAAATGTCAGCAAAAACCTAGAAAACGACATGAAAATGACACGAAATCAACATAGAAAACAACATTGTGGGCAGCTTTTCTTGGCTGTAGTGGTAATAGTTGTGTGTTCACATAACTATATGAACAAACATGTCTTTCCCTGCCTATAGTGTGTTGTGAAAATTTTCTGAAAATGGATGAGGACTCAGACGTGGTTAAAATGATTAATTTATTAAAAGATATAAATATATAAATAGGACAAAGACAGACACAGACATGAGAGTCTCATTCAAGCACGACAACTCTGAAGGCAGGGGGGCAGTCCCCCTTGCTTATATACAATCTTAAACACAATTCAGCAGTTCTAACAGCAGGTTATCTTAAGCATATCATGTTCCAAAACACAGGCGCCCAACAGGCTACTTTATCTCACATATGTGTATCTCCTAATATGGACTTCCCTAGAGTTAGCGGAAGCAACTGATGTATCAGTTGAACACAGAGAAAGCTAAATGACCCAAGTATATTAGCCTAGTGACTACCAGTTAACAGAGTGCTCTTACCCTTTGCACTCCCCTTGACCTGGGTCACAGTATAGCACACATGCATAATATGAACTTAACATAAAAACATAAGTACATGATTACACTGAAACACACTAATTCATTATTGTCTAACCAAATGACGTACTAAATCATAAAGTTCATAATGATCTCTTATAATCTAAATGACATGACCTAATCAAGAATGACATAATTTTTGTCACAAGTGTTTAGGAATATTTGTTTGTTTATTCATTCATTCATTATTTTGGCTCTTCGTGTTGAAGCGTCATGCTGCACTGTGGGGTTGTGGGTAAGAGTTTATGATCTATGGTTTACCTTTGCAGGTGTGGCGTGTTGAGGGTGGAGATAAAGTCCCTGTGGATCCCTCCACCCATGGACATTTCTACGGTGGAGACTGCTACCTGATCTTATACAGTTACCATCAAGGAAGCAGAGAGCATCATATCATCTATACCTGGTGAGGAACCTCAACCATAATCCTCAGGTCTTGTTGATATTCCCGTTGAGTGGCTCTCACCTCTGACCCAAGGCTCTGATTGGTGGTTGCAGGCAGGGGCTGAAATGCACCCAGGATGAGCTGGCTGCCTCCGCCTTTTTAACAGTGAAGCTGGACGACTCCATGGGGGGGTCTCCTGTCCAGGTCAGCACTGCTTGCACTGTATCAGGGGCACAACACTGGCTTCTCACTGGCTGTTTGCACCATATCATTGACAGAACACATGTTTCTCACTGGCAGTCCACAGGAACCACAGAATTTCTAAATAGGTCCATATGTACCTAAAAAAATGTCACACTTAGCCCAGAAATCAAGCATGTTCAAGCATGTAAAAGATACTTGAATTACATTGTGATCTCTAGTGTGGTTTCCTGGTTAAAGGTATTTCTTGGTTAAAGACAAATCTGTTGCAGACATTTCATAGGCATGTTGTGATCTTCACAGGTGCGTGTCACTCAAGGCCAGGAGCCACCCCATTTGATCAGCCTGTTTAAGGGCAAGCCAATACTCATCTTTTTGGGCGGGACATCACGGAAAGGCGGGCAGAGCAAGCCAGGCAGCACGCGCCTCTTCCACATCCGCCAAAGTTCCACCCGTGCTTCACGTTCTGTGGAGGTCAGCCACGCCCACAAGCAGCTCCTAGCCAATCACATCACAGTTGCTTGTGCTGAATTATTTCTGCAATTCTCTTCTCTTCTCTTCTTCCTCAGGTGGAGTCCTCTGCAGCCAATCTGAACAGCAACGATGTGTTTGTCCTTAAGAGCCCTGACTCCTTGTTCCTGTGGAGAGGAGCTGGGGCCACAGATGAGGAAGTTTCTGCAGGCAAACACGTCTGCAATTTTCTAGGGGGCAAAGCTACTGAGGTGGCTGAAGGGAAGGAGCCAGGTGAGTGACCCCGCCCTCCTAGCTAGCACCGCCTCTGGCCCCACCCTCCTAGTTGGCAACGCCCCTGGCCCCACCCTTCCAGCAAGTACCAACCCTGCCCCCACCCCCAAAGCCAGCATGGTAACTCAGCTGTTTAGGACTTCACTGTAATGGAAGAAAATGTGCAGTTCAAAAGAACCTTTATTCTTTGTGTAGCATCATAGTACTTAGCACGCAACACAAAACTCACAGAATACAAGAAACAGAAACGCAACTACGACACTCAACAGGGACTCTGAAAAACACGAGCGACAAGCACAACACCGATACACATTAAATACTTTAACATAAACAAGAAACAAGTGCAACACATAATGATAAAGGAAATACATATAAGTACGACACATACACATGCCTGAACTCAGGGGTCAGGGGCTGTACCATGAAATTAACTCTTAAAGTGCATCAAGGTTTTGTACTTCAAGTCAGCAACCCAGCACACAGCAATTTCACAACTGCCACGATAGTGAAAACTGCCAAAGCATTTTATTGACAATGGCAAAAGATTTGTTTTTTTTATTTATGATTTTTGGCATTTGATCATTGATTATATGGTCAAATCTAAAAGGTTTAAAAACATCAGAAGCAGCAAATAAAGAAGGTGGAGAGCTGTGTCAGACAGACAGGACAGTGTCAGACAGACAGGGCAGTGGCAGACAGACAGAGCAATGTCAGACAGACAGGACAGTGTCAGACAGTATCAGGCCATTATAACTTCAGCTGCCTCTGAACCTCTGTGGGTAGAAGCAGGAAATCTCCTTCACTTCATAGCAGATTCAACTTCCTGTTTTTTTCTTTGTGGAAGCTGTGTAAATTGTATATAAAATTGTATATAAAACCACATAGTATTTCATTTCTGTTCAGATTTTTACTACTGTTGAATTTTACTGAGATCAGCAGGTTAAATAAAAAAATACTGTTGCCTCTTTTTTGGGGTTATTTATTGCACTCTCTCCCTCTCTTTCTCTCTCTCCTCCCTTTCTCTCCCCCTCTCTTTCCCTCTTTCTCTCTCCCTCTTTCTCTCTCAACCTCCCTCCCCCCTCTCCCTCTCTCTCTCTACCTCTCTCTCTCTTAGCGGGCTTCTGGTCTGCTCTTGGTGGGAAGAAAGACTATCAGACCTCCTCCAGTCTGCAGAAGACTGTTAAACCTCCACGCCTGTTCGGCTGCTCCAACAAGACCGGCCGGCTCATAGTGAGTGCAACCCAGTGCCCAGGCTGAACTGAAACTAGTTACCCAGTTATATTACCCATCTGCCCGCTGGCTTTGGCTCGGGCAGTAACTAGTTACACCTCTCCAATCTACCTTCCTCTTCATTTGTTTCTCTCTCTGTCTGTCTCTCCATTTGCCACTCTTGCTCTTCCCTTCTCTGTCCCTCTCTTTCTTCTTCTTCTTTTGTTTGTCTCTGCAGGCAGAAGAAGTGCCAGGTGAGTTCACTCAGGCCGATTTAGCCACCGATGACGTGATGCTTCTGGACACCTGGAGCCAGGTACCACCACACATTCCACCAGCTCTCATGCCCAATGCAGTCTGGTGGCAGTCATGACGCAAACCCCTCCTCTCTCACTTCCTGTTTTTACAATAGAGCTTCCTGTATTCTAATGTCACTTCCTTATCCTCTGTCCTCAGATTTTCCTCTGGATTGGCGATGATGCTAATGAGGTGGAGAAGAGTGGTGCCTCTAAAATAGGTAAAGTATGGGATGGCTTCTGGTAGAAAAGCATAATGCAAAATATTAATAAGATTTGTTTTATTTAGGCTTTACATCAGTTTTATGTAAAGTTGATGCCTGACACAATAACTTATTAAAGTACATCACACATATGAAAAGGGTAGCCAGACCATCTAAACACACCATCTAAATATCTAGATGCCTGTGTTTCTTCACTTAGCCAAAGACTACGTGGACTCTGACCCAGCTGGTCGTCATGGCACCCCCATTACCACTATAAAGCAGGGTTCTGAGCCCCCCACATTTACAGGCTGGTTCCAGGCCTGGGACTCCAAGATGTGGGACAAGGACCCCCTGGAACGCATCCGCGCTAAATTCTGAACACACACACACACACACTCCTTCTTTCATTGAGTACTTCTTTCTGGTACTGTGTGTTAGGGGTTTGAGGGGGTAAAGGGCTCAATTCTGCTTGTACTGTGTCAATGTCAGTCACACCCAGCTTCACCTTAAGTTTTATAGAGACTAGTTTTATGTGCCAAGTTACCTGTATGTCTTTTAGGTGACTGAACAAGGTGTTGATGTTAAGGTTCAAATACAGCCAATATCAGTGTGTGCATATTGCCAAAATGCAAAACCCATACCTTACAAATATGCAAATATACAAACATGTTACAAATATGCAACACGATGTGTTATTTATGCACATGTGTTTTAGATACTGATGTATGACTGCTGGTCTGAAATAAACAACATCTTTGAGTGCCATTCGGGGGAGCTGGAGTTTATTGGTTGTAAGAGTTAATTTATGGTGAATGTTTATGAGTCTACACACACTAACATACACACACACATAACATACACCTTTATCATTTTTTTTCTACAGTCAGATATGAGAAATATGAGAAAAAGTATGTGAATTTACTGTGAGACCGCTGCTCAGAATAAAATACGTACAGTAATATTACTTTTTAACACGGATGCATTAACACACATATCAGCACCCTTCAGTTTTCATGGAGTGCAGTCACCATTCCAACATGTTGATCCTCTAGATCCAGCAGCTCTAAATCCATGGAATTTCCCCTTCTTCTGAGGTGGGGAATGATAGAAAAAGTTTGAGAACCACTGCATTAGACCATTGCAAAGTCACACATATCAAATCCAAATGGATTATCTGGTAATGAAAGATCTGATACTGATTCTTGTTATGACTAACTGCATGGACAGCCTGTCAGACCACAGTATGGACACCCTCAGTAAGGAAAACACTTCCCTCGAACTGGTATCATTCCTGTAACAGGAATCACCTCGTCACAGAATTATTTTCTCTCTCTCAGTCAACAATGCTGAAATGAGCCTGATCAGTCCCCTTGAGTGCCTGGATATCAAGGAGATCTCCATGGACCCAAACGCATGTGGTCTTTTGTCTTCATGGACACAAATGTCTGTGGGCTTTTGTCTCCATACGCTTATAATCTTTTGTCTCCATGGAACCAAACGCCTGTGGTATTTTGTCTCCATGGACACAAACGCCTGTGGTCTTTTGTCTCCATGGATACAAATGCCTGTGGTCATTTGTCTCCATGGACACAAATGCCTGTGGTCATTTGTCTCCATGGATACAAACTACTGTGGTCTTTTGTCTCCATGGATACAAACGCCTGTGGTCTTTTGTCTCCATGGATACAAACACCTGTGGTCTTTTGTCTCCATGGATACAAACACCTGTGGTCTTTTGTCTCCATGGATACAAACACCTGTGGTCATTTGTCTCCATGGGTACAAACGCCTGTGGTCTTGTGCATGTTCAGAAGAAGATCCAGAAGTGGAAGAAGAGTGGCCACATCGTCATGGAGATTCGAGGAACACACTGAAATGCCAGTGTAGCTATCAGAGTTGAGCAGTTTCTGTTCATCACCACACGGCCTTACCAAAGATTACAATCCGTATGTCAGGGCCACAGTTGTTCAAGATGTCAACCTATTCCCCCTCAAACATCTTCAAAGGCAGTGGAATTATCGTTGTCTGGTCACACTGTGTGGGAAGGCTGGGGACTGGCTGCGTGTCATTGGCTGGACAGCATGGATTTCGGACAGATGTGCATCTCTGAGCAGTGATATCTATGCAGATGGAGATCCACATATTTATAGCACTTATATTTACATAAATATATTTGCTTATCAAGAATACTGATACTAGGATGCATCCTTGTTTGCTGCAGAGGTGTCTGTGAGCACAGGCCCTCACAATCAATTAAATGAGTTTAGTCCATTTTGCTGTTGTGTTAAAACGGGGGAACTGTATGAACAGTGTGTTCAAAATTGCTGAAGTCGCTGCCTTTGGGTAGCGTGTCACTGCATGTGAACTAGTTTCTGCCACTGTTGTGATGTTTGTGGTTGGTAAGTGCGTGAGATGACAACCACTGCCGCCTCCCGAGATAACATTGTTCAGACATGCAGACCCACGCTCGTGCGCTACACGTGCCCTACATTATAACACCACAACCAGCGCGGCCATCTCTCAAGAGAGGATGCTTTCACACATAGGTATATTTCTGGTGGAGGAAGCGGGGGATTTGGGGTGGGGGTGTATCTGAAATATCACACAACCCTCTTATGATCTGCTTTCAAGCCTCTCTAAGTATTCATGGACACTTAAAACGTAATGCTAATTATCCAAATACCATACCAGCAGAAACTGGAATTATGCATTCTGCGACAATAGACAGGTCAGTGTTCTGAAATATTATCAGACTAAGGCCATGCCTTGAGTGGAAGTAAAAGTAAAAAGAAGACTTTTAAAATAAATATTATTTTAAATATTTAATTTTAAATATTATTATTTAAGTGCTTAGTAACACAGCAGAGAGGTGAGTATTTCCTCTTCATTTGAAGCTAATGACTCAACCATGGTCAGGTTAGTCAGTGGAAGTTCATTCCACCAGAGGGGTGCCAGGACAGAGACGTCTGGCAGAACGGAGTTTGATTAGTGCCTTCAGAGACGTGTGAGCACGTTCCAGCTTTGTAGGAGCGTCGGTGTTTTAAACCTGACGTGAGCAGCTCCAGAGAGCCAGTGGAGGGAATGTAGCAGGGAGGTGACATTGGGAAGCTTTGTGATGTTGAAAATAAGCCATACAGCAGCGTCCTGAATGACTTGCAGGTCTGATGGCACAGAGGGGGAAGGCCAGCCAAGAAGCGAGTTACAATAGTCAAATTTCGATATGATGAGAGACTGAATAAGCACGAGTGGCTTTTGTGGAGAGAGAGAGAGAGAGAGAGAGAGAGAGAGAGAGAGAGAGAGAGAGAGAGAGAGAGAGAGAGAGAGAGAGAGAGAGAGAGAATTTGTATACAAATTTGCATTGAATACATTATTATTAACAATTGTTGAATGTTTAACATAACATTCTTTTATTAATTTAGTATTGATCAAACAATTTAATACTTAAAAACCCTGATAAAATTATCATTCAGGAAATGCACTGCAAATTCAGAACCACTGCAAATCCAGCAACGGAAGTGGGCCACAACTCATAATTCATTCAGTTGAAAGCTCTTTTAAATGTAGATAGCTAGCTATATTTAGACAGAAAATAAGTTGTTACATGGGATTTTTTTAGGGTTTTTAAGCCAAGCCTTAGTTTCTGTCTAAATAGAGCTACATTTAAAGAGCATTAGCTTACCCCTGATATAGGGACTGAAAAGTAAGCGGTTTTATCACGGGTAAGAAAAATTATGCAGTATATCTCAAAACGAGTCCACAAAATAGACTAAATACCTAGAAGAGACAAAGGGAATAAAACTGTAGGTTTTTAACTATAAACTAGAGTTGTGTTATACAGTATCTCATTACATAGAATGAGACTGAATTAGTAAAGCTCTTTAAATGTATAGCTAGGTATTAAGCCTTAATGGGTAATTAAGCTTTAAAATGTTTTTAAGCCCTAGCTATCGGCCATCAGAAGAGGGTTTTCCATCCACCGAGTTTTTGCGCATTTTGAAAATGCGCATGAAAAAAGCTGGATGGAAAAAGACCAAATTTCGAAAAAAGCCCCAAATATCGCAAAAAGATTTTTACGCTAGGAGGAGGTGGAAAGTTAGACTACCGCATCGCCTAAATTCGAAAAAACTGGATGGAAAAGGGTTTTTCGCATAAACGATGACGTATCATGCCTCAAGTCATGTGGTTCTGTACATGATCGCAATGTAAAGATGGCAAATGCATGCAGAAATTGAATTTAACTTCTCCATGTATAGAAAAGAAAAAGAAAAAAATGTTTCAAAACCTCAACGTGCAAAAATGCGTAACTGCCAGATGGACGTAAAACCACTATTGTTTGGCGTCCTCTCACGTGATCTAAAGTCTATTCGCATAACTGTAATGAATGGAAACAAGGCTTAATTCGCATTTTTTTCTGCCGAAACTTGGAAATTGCGCATTATTTTTTCGAAAGGTTTGGATAGATGTGAGACAGGATCGATGCTCATCCTTAGTGTCCCGAATGTTTAATCTGAATTTTGTACTGCAAATTTTAGCGTCGGAATTTTTATTCTGACTTTTCTTACATTGAAAAATACATGTTAAAATGAGTCACTGAAAATTTCAAGAGTTGAAAATTCAAAGGCAAAACAATTCAGATACATAATTTCAGAGTAATAAAATTCAGATACATAATTTCGATGCAAAAAAAATCAGCGCTAGAATTTCAAAAGCGTTTTAATTAAATCTAGTGAGTCGGACTTGAATGAATGAATGAATGAATGTTCGATTTATATAGCGCCTTTCCAGATTCCCAAGGCGCTTTACAATTTAACACAGGTACAAGTCACAGACAATCAATCACACACACACCGGCGACTTGCTTCCTATATAAAGTTTTAAATCCTACTTCGCTAGGGGGCAGTGTAAGCCACTCAGCCAAACCCAACTGAGTTAACGAAGAAGAGCAGGCACCGGATATCCTTTAGCCTTGCATTGTGGGATTGACTTCGGAGCTCGCTAAACGTGTGGAAATTAATATAATAGAAGAGATGAATTAGCTCAAGCTTTGAGTGGTACAGTGTGGAGCTCGGTGCTTTATCTGAAAGCACTGGGTGCCCGGAGTGTTACTGACGCATGCGCAGTCGCGAGATAAGGCCAGAATGTGCCCGGTTATAATTAACGGGTCTTGAGACATGTCCTCGGACACGCAGGACGCCAACGTTAGGAGAACCGCTTCTGTACGCTTTAAATTACCTTACGGTGTCGCCAGTGCTCGCCCGAACCTCTAGCTGCAGGAGGCGCTTTAGAGATACTTTGCTGTCTGATTCAGCGCCGCTCGAGTAACGGCGAGACGAGCCGGGCGAGCTCGCGAGGCTCCGTCACAGCGCGCGCGCGCTCTCCGTTCGCTCCGTTCGGTTCCGTTTCAAACTTTTGCAGAAAGTCTGACGAGCGATGGCCTCTTCTTCTGGGAATGACGACGACCTCACCATCCCGAGGGCGGCCATCAATAAGATGATCAAAGAAACGCTTCCCAACGTGCGAGTGGCCAACGACGCCCGGGAGCTCGTTGTCAACTGCTGCACGGAGTTCATTCACCTTATCTCGTCAGAAGCAAACGAAATATGCAACAAATCGGAGAAGAAGACCATCTCCCCAGAGCACGTCATTAACGGTGAGAGCGCGCGAGACCCGGACCTGCCACCAGCCCCGCGCGCGCGTGTACCGTTTCCCCCGTCATGATCTCTCCGTACGCGTTACGACATCACACTTAAGCACAAAGTACGGCAGCTAGGTAACGCTAGACGAACTGGACACGTTCATAATCCTGCAGCTCTTCAGCCCGGGCACGTGTTGGATTATGGTAGCTGTAAAGGTGTTCGCCTTTGCCCCTCGAGTTTGTGTTGCACGTGCTTTGCTGTCACGCATGAGTGGGTCACTAACAAACGTGACGTCACTAGCACTCTGACGTCCGTCGCTAGTTTAACGCGAGGACCACCTCACCATGTACAGTGACCATAGAAGTAGAGCTGGTTTGGCTTTTTGCCATACACTTTTCACACTTGAAATCATGCACTCCCTCAGACTGGGCAGCAATAACTGGTAACGCACAGTTGCTGCGACACGTCACATAGTTATCCAGCTTTGTTAGTATTCAAATTTGGCCCTGTGTCCACAGATACGCCGGTTTACGAGCATTTTGGCGGCTTGTTCTTCCAGCATGTTAGATGACTGGTAGTACAGTTCCTTTTGTCTGTTTGTTTTCCTGCAACAGTCAATATGCCTAATTAAAAACCCTTCTGATGACTGCTGTGTGTTTTCAGTGAAAATTCACTGGACTATTTGCTTTAGGAACATTTTGGGTAGAGGAACATCCCTCAAAATATCTGAGCAGTTCAGGGCTGAAGTGAATGAGTCTGCTCACTACTCTGTTAGGGTCACTACTCAGTTAGAGAACAAAAATACAGCTGATATTCCAGCAGATCCATCAGGTAGAAACACTGCGTAGCATGTTAAAGATGTGATATTAGCAGGATTACTGAAGGGATTACTATATTTGCATCCCATCCACTGTTCATATGCCTTGCTTCTGGGGTTGTTGGATGATATAGAGAAACAAAAACCCCAAACTGGTCAACAATAGATTTATTCTTTTTTTTGTTTGTTTTTCATTTCTTTTCTAAGCACTTGAGAGCCTTGGCTTTGGCTCATATATAGCGGAAGTGAAGGACGTTTTGCAGGAATGTAAAACGGTGGCACTGAAGCGGCGGAAGGCGAGTTCACGCCTGGAAAACCTCGGCATCCCTGAGGAAGAACTCCTGCGTCAACAGCAAGAGCTGTTCGCCAAGGTAACGATCAGTAAGGTCTCTGCCTGGAAGGCAAACTGAAAATGTTCAGAACCAGCGTGCAGTTGGCACTGTGTGTTCTTAGTTTTGTTTTTGTTTTTATTCCCTACTTGAGGTTTTTTGTTTGTTTGTCTGTCCAATCATGGATTTGAGAGACTTCTGTGTACAAATCTCTGATGGCTGATGTGTTCTACATAAGCGTATAATCTGCAGTGTTGACCAGTGGCCCTGAATGTGGTATTACCCTAGTTGCACCACACCCACATATTCTAAGGTTGACCGCAAGCAACCTGTGAGTCAGGTGTGTTGGGGCAAGGAAAACCCTGCAGTAAGTACTGGGGAGAGCACGTGAGGGACTGCACTAGCTTTACGCAGTGTAGACAATGGTGTCTTATCAGTGCAGGATCTACTACGATCACTTTACGCAGGAACGGTATCTTATCAAAATAGGATCCCCCCAGCCGGGGATTACACGCTATATGATTCTGTTGAACTGCGGTACATCCAGTTTTCATCATCATGACGAGTCTGTCCAATTATGAACCTCCAGCACATCACAGAACTGCCACCACCCCCCCACCTGCACAGCTGATTATTTACCCTTATCAACACTACAAAAGCTTGTACTGTATATTTTTAGGTTTCTGAGTGGTAGCAGGTTCTAAACCCCAAACATCTAGAAAAGCTCTGAGACTAGAGGTTTGAGTCATCAGGAGAGCGCATGCAGATGGTTTCCAGAGGACCTCCAGAACGTTCTCTGGTGTTGTACACGGACCTGTATGGCTTGTGTCTCCTGCAGGCCCGGCAGCAGCAGGCGGAGCTTGCGCAGCAGGAGTGGCTCCAGATGCAGCAGGCAGCCCAGCAAGCCCAATTAGCAGCAGCTGCCGCCTCTGCCAGCTCCGCCCACCAGGCTGGCTCCGCCCAGGAGGAGGAGGAAGAGGACGACATGTGACATCATTCGCAGACAGAAGCGTTTTTTTTCCCCCTCTCTCATTTTCTCTTTCTCATCAGTATGACTTCACGTTGACTCTTTACTATCATCAGTCATATTTGCTCCTTCCTGTATGGTTAGACCTTTTTTTTTTTCCCCCCAGTCTCTGTGTTTTTCACAGGCATGTATTGATTTTCCACTCCATCTGAGTTGTTTCGTTTCAAGGCGTCCTAGTGTACGTGCATTGTCATTTTTGGACAGCGAGTCCTATATTGTGTTAGTTGGCATGAGCTGTGTTGTGTTGCTCATGTCTGCAGGAGTGAGCCAGACCTCTCTGAGTGGGGCGGGGCAGCTCCTGTTTTAGCTGAATCACACAGCTCTCATTTGTTTTTGTAAAATAGTTTTTTCTTTCTTCTTTTTTGGCAAAGTGACTTTTACAGCAATGTTTCTTTATCTTCCTCTGTATGTTTTATGCAGAGCCGTGTAATCGAGGACATTTTGTTTTGAGGTTAAGAATACAGTATAAGTAGGGTGCAGCTCTTATCTGGCCTGTGTTCAGAACAGTATTGAAATTAAAACCATTACAAACTAACATCTGTCTCTTTAGTACCAAAGACAGAAAATAAACTTCAGTCACCAGATAGTCTTAAAAAATCAGTTTGATGCGCTCTGCTGAAGGCTCTGGTCTGAACTGAACCCGAGTCACTGTAAACATAGTAATGGCAACTATTACATGGGAAAATGTTTTCAGATCTGAGTGGATGTTTTTGGTTTTTTTTTTTTTTTTCTTTTGGTGCAAAGTGTTGAAGTTGCATTGTGAATGCGTGGTGAATTATCTTGTGATGACTGGTACGTTTTAGTTGAGGTGTGTTCACATGCCTTTGGAGAAGCTGTAAACTGTATTCTCTAAGCAATAAAATTCAACATTGTTTTATAGTCAAAGCTCTCATTGTGCATTTTTCTCTGTATTTGGTAGTTAATAATATTTAACTTTAAATGTTCTATAGCACGACATAGTTTGACACAGCAAATCACCTTAATGTTTATTTTTATATGGCGTTTACAACCAGCAACGGTCAAATGTGTGTAGTATAGTGTCTGCAGTAGTGAGTTAATCAGAAATCGATAAGAAGACCGTGTCTCCAACGCTGTTCGTGAGCAAACATCTATTAAACAAGTTAATGTGGACAGTACAAAGATGTGTGCAGCGCCACAGGTAGGTGGCGCTCTGACCTCCCTCATGAGACCCACAGACGTGGACTGCGCTGCTCCCGCGATCCCCACACCGCGTATCTGCGCGGACAGGAGCGAAAGCTCGTCTCTCCCGTCCACCCGTCCCAGCAGAGGACTTCGGCTGACCACACACCACCAAGACCGCTCCCCCCGGCCAGCAGCGCGTTGTAGGTTGTCTTGAAAAGCGAGAAGAACTTCCCCAGTTCCTGAAGAGCGAACAGACCAGCTGGTGAGGAGGAACGCTTCAGTAGTTAAACGCGGAGATCCTGCTCGTTTCTCTCTCCGTTGTTGCAGTAAGCTACCCGTCCAGTGGTGGTCCAGTGGTGGTCAGGTGAGTGGGAGTTGTCCGTGTTTGTGTTTGTGATGTTTATGTGGCTGATACGGCTTTCGTGGCTGGCTAATGGAGATGTGTAAGATCTTGTAAGGTCTTGTATGTTGTACCAGGCCACTGTTGGCTCACACTGCTACATGACCGGGGCAGTCAAACTTCACTTCAGATTTGTGAATATATCCCGTCGCCTTCCTGCCACAGCGAACTAATGTCTGGTTAAAACTAAATAGCTGACTAGATGGTGGTATGAGCATAAATATTTTGTTATATATATACATTATCAGAATACTATTAAACGTGGCTGTTTCCGTGCTCTTTCACAGTGGGGCGTGTTATTTGATTAAACGTTTCATTTGAAACGTTTTCGTGTTCACACTTTGAATCCAGCTGTGTTTGTTCTCTAAATCATGAACGTCTAAAATAATTTAGTGCGTTCATAATCTTTCGTAGCGAGATCGTGACAGTTTTCAGATAATGTGAAATGACTAGTGTCTCCTCTCCTGTGCCAATGCAATTAATGAAGCATTCACAATAATCGATCAATCTGTCCGTTTCTTTCTGAGCAGTACACATAATTGCAGATGTATGTAATAAGATCATATAATGTCTATGTGAAGAGGTTTTGTGCTGATTATCAGTGCTGTTTACACTGTGTATAATTTGGCTATGGGAATAGTGTGTTGTGGTTTAGGCAAATACATCCTCTGGTAGTGAGGGTAGAAGTGGTCTGAGTCTGTCTGCGCTCTGTGGGTGGTGTTTGTTTTGAGTGAAGGAGAGTGAATATTATTATTAAGGAAAAGTGTGTGTGTGTGTGTGTGTGTAATATATATATATATATATATATATATATATATATATAATGTATATTGTTCATTGTGTTGCTGTGATGTCAGTATGGTTTGAAGCGGCTGTATCCAGAATATGGCTGTATCCAGACTATGCTACGTACTGGCCTACGCACTGGTCTCCAGTGGAAGCATTTCTGGGATATGCAAATGTAGAATAACTGGTGTGAATGTAAACACTGCTTGTCTGAAGAACACCTGGGTTTTTCTAAAATTGGTTCATACATACGGATTGTTTCATTGTTAGCTTGTGATAACTTTAATATCTTACACAGCAGGTGTATTAGTGTAGCTTGTTTTCAGCTTTGCTGTGTTCCAGGCTCCTAGGATCACGCGTCTCTAAGAAGTTGCATGTAATCAATGCCTGTAGTTTCTTGCATGCCACTGTTCACTGGACCCATTCTAGTATGTGGGGGCTTTCACCGATACACCCTGCATACCAGCAGTTCAGCGTCAGGTCTAATGATGCCCCAGTAAAACATGAACAGACCAAACTGGTGATAAACATGTTGCTGGGGGTCAGGGGTTTGTGCCGGGGGCCCACTGGTCACCTCCCTTGACCTCGCTGATCTCTGCAGACTCATCAACTCTGCTAAAGCAATAAGAAATAAGCAACATTGCAATTATATTAATCTGCTAATCTGTTTGATTTCTGCTGGTTACCAATGCTGTTTTTTGGTATGAATGCACAGATGTGTATCTATGAACCCCAGAATTTGACCAGTACATGTGGCTCAGATTCGTCCATCATCTTGGCTAACGGTCTGACTGTCCTTGGCAGCCTGGGGAGCAGCAGAACTAGTTAACAGTTCTGTCTCTTACATGTATCGGTCAGCCTCTCAGTGAATCTGCTGTTTTTACTATTAACTACATATTAGCTGTCAGGAAAACACTTGGTCCATGAGATGGTCAGTTAGCAGGCTACCGAGCTGCAGGGTTCCATCACTTGAGTAGTTTTCAGGATCGACAGGTCTGTTTTTAAACGGCTGTTACAGTGCAGAGTTTCTGACAGCACAGCCAATGTGAGTGAAACGTCTTGTGCTGACCCCACAGTGGTGTGCACACGCCCAGCTCTGCAGAGTGGAGCCTTGGGCCCCCAAGGCAGTGTCATTTGCCACTGAGGGTGTGTTTATATTTCAAGTCTGGTTCCCTTGGTCTGGTGTCAATCAAAGACGAAAATGATACATTGTTGCTTTTTAGACATGTTTCCCATACCGTTCACATTGACACATTTGCCAACAAGTCCAAAAAAGTGAATAAAAGCCGAATATGTATGAATATGGTCACGTTCACATCAATGCAGTTGTGTGGCATTATGCATCATGGGGGCAGATCTGGATGAGGAAATCCTCTGCTGTAAGAGGTGCTTTTTATAATATATGGGAATTTCCTGCTTTTTCTTCCCCGTATATGCTAGCTGCAAATGACCAAATGCTCGTGGGGCCTGACTGCCCCTCCTCCTCCCTGCTCCACGTCTATCCTCTTTTTCATTACTACTTCGATACTTCATTACTACAGTCACATCTCATGACATCACAAACTGCGTTTGCTCCCATTGGTGCCTTATAATGTCCACATTCACACTTCCAAATGGAACGCACCAGAGGTGATTTGAAGGCGTGCCGAGCTTGACCTGCTCCATGGGTCTTGGTCCACTTGTTTGGTTCACACTAGAGTTGGAAATCGGTGTTCTCATTGGCTCATTTGCACCAGGGCTTGAATTTATTGAACGCAAGGCTACCCAGTCTGAGCAAACCCCAAGTGTCTAGAGCAGGGGTGCCCACAAATTTTCAGGTTGCGAGCTACTTATATGATGACCAAGTCAGAAAGATCTAACTCGCCCCAAGTGTAATTTGTTGACCGGGGGGGTGGCGAACGTAAATTTTTGATGGGGGGGGGCGAATGTAAATTGTTACCGGTGCGGTGTATATATACAACCGTTAGAGCAGATGGATATCCTGTCATTCATCCACTACTTTTTAATGTCATGCGATCTACCCGCATTCCTTCGTGATCGACGTAATGGGCACCCCTGGTCTAGAGATATTTGGCCTGAATGGAGTTATTTTGTGCCTGTTGTTGGATGGATGTTTTTAGACCATGTCAGTCTCACGCAGTGTCTGTGTAAGCATTCACTGTCTTAAATTGTCTTAAACTTAAACTGTTTTTACTGAATTTCCTCTTTGGATTTAATGACTTGTAAAGGCACTATTGTCTCCATCACAATGAACAGATGAGAGTCTAACTGGTCTCCTGTTACAGTCTTGATCGTTTGAGTGTGTTTTAGTTCATATACTCCAAGGAGTGCTCAGTGTTTACTTTGGTGAAACATAAACTGGTCAACAGATGTTATCGGTCAAGAATCATCGGTAGAAGCGGAGGGAGTTGAATGTGGTTTTTCCAGTCTTGCGCAGGCCAATCCACATGTGCTACACGGTCACTACGTTTACTATGGCCTGGAACTCGAGATCCACCAGGGTGAGCTACAGAAAGGTGGCTTCATGTATGGAGAATTGCTTCCTTCTCAAATGAGTCATGTGTCTGGATGAGGTGTTGGTGCAGAATTCGTTTGACCACCTTCCCATCTCTCCTGGTCTTCTGATGACCTCTGACCTTACACCACATGTGGAGCTGTTCTTTCTTGTGTCAGGCGAAGGAGAGTTTAATGATCACAGGCAGTCGGTGATCTCACAGTGGCTGTGTCTGGAGCCGGGCTTCTGGCTGCTGTGATGTAGTATAGATAAGTCATCACAACCTCAGACTAAACCAGAGGAGCACTGGTCCCTTTCTGCAGGGTGAGGATCCACAGTGGGCTCCCTGCTCTAACTCACCTGTTCTGGTTTAGAGTTGATGGTTGGTGTTTTATTTTTTTATGCTCAAATTCTATCGGTTTGTTGGACATATCACACCGGGTCTTCAGGAGGTCTTGCATCTAGTCTAGGTATTCAGTTCAGGTGAATTCCAATCTGACCATGACAGAAGATTGACCAGCAACAGTATATGGATAGATACAGGCAATATATTCATGGTGTGTCTTGTTAGTCATCCAGCATTGTCCTTGTGGGATTGAGATTGACAGAGGGTTCCTAATGAGATGAGAATCAGTCTCTCTCTCTCTCTCTCTCTCTCTCTCTCTCTCTCTCTCTCTCTCTCTCTCTTCCTCCCCCTTTTCCTCTCCCTCTTTTCTTTCGTCCTTTCTCTAGACTTTACAGTCCATGTCTTGCTTCACTTCTGCTCTGCCTTTTTTATTTATCTCATTTAAAATGTCCTTGTTCTCTTTATTGATACAGTGTAGCGTAGTTTACAGTATAGCATAGGTTACGGTGTAGTATAGGTTACGATGCAGAGTAGGTTATGGTGTAATATAGGTTATAATGTAGTGTAGGTTGCGGTGTAGCATAGATCCCCGCCCCTTCCTCTCAAGCCCCCCCCCCCCCCCCCCCCCAGTGGCTAGAGGAGCTAGTGCTCATGCTGTGCCCCCTAGTCCAACCTTGGTGGGCATCTCTTAGGGCAGAGTTATAGCTCTTCACTACAGGAGGAAACGCCATCATCAGTAGCATCAAAGAGTCATGCTTTGACTTTCTAGACTGGGTCATTATGACAACAGCCATCTATACATAAATTATTAGTTTTAATATTATTAGCATTTTTTTGCTGTCTTTGTTGAATTCATGTACTTTGCATGTCGCTGATCCTTTTGCTGGTGTCTTTATTGTATGAAGTGAATCGTAGTCTTCAGTTGGATTTGTGTCTTGTTCTTGCCTGCTGTCTGTAAGTGGAGCTCAGCCTTCATTCCCGCAGGAGGCATGACGGACAACTTTATGACCCCCTAACTAGACTGTGTCCCGTTCCCCCCCATCTTTGTCCTTTAGTTTATTTTGCACTCTTTCTGGTCTGCTTCTCTCTTGGTCTCTCTCCATCTGCCACACACACATACACACACACACACACACACACACACACACACACACACACACACATTCTCTGACCAGCTCTGTTGTATCTCTGCTGTGAGAAGGGTCACTGTTAGACTTTACTCAGCAATTATGGAAAGCTATATATATATATATATTTTAGAGACAGAAAAATTTTGTTCATCTTAAGGGTTGTTCTCTATTATTTCAGTTGAAGCACTAATTTCCAAAACCAGGTCATTTTCACACTTGTGTGTCTAAACCACCTTTGTGGTTTGGATGAACTGTGTGTGTAGACTTTCTAAATGAAGAATTGTGCTTGTCGAGGATGGTTGGTAGTGGTTAGCCTTAATAACTCTACCAGGCATAATGACCTTGTTGATGTTACCAGGCTGATTTTCAACAAAGCAGAATGCAGGCATAACCTGCAGCTGTCTGTGTGCGTGTGTGCGTTTGTCTGTGTGCTTGTGAATTCACATGCATGTTTGTGTGTGTGGATGGGTGGGTGCATGTGTTTGCATATGTGTGTACGTTTTTCTGGGCAACTTTGTGGTAGGATGTTTGAGTTCTGGTATTGATTTGCTTATGTTATTAGTATTGACATGCAAAATTACCTAAGCCATCTGTCTTAGCATCGCATTGAGAGGGGCGTGGAAGAGTGGTGTGGAGGAGGGGCTTCCAGTGAGAGGGTAGTGGAGGAGGGGTTCCATTGAGAGGGGCGTGGAAGAGTGGTGTGGAGGAGGGGCTTCCAGTGAGAGGGGCGTGGAAGAGTGGTGTGGAGGAGGGGCTTCCAGTGAGAGCAGCGTGGAAGAGTGGTGTGGAGGAGGGGCTTCCATTGAGAGGGGTGTGGAAGAGTGTGTGGAGGAGGGGCTTCCAGTGAGAGGGGCGTGGAAGAGTGGTGTGGAGGAGGGGTTCCATTGAGAGGGGCGTGGAAGAGTGGTGTGGAGGAGAGGGTTCCATTGAGAGGGGCGTGGAAGAGTGGTGTGGAGGAGAGGGTTCCATTGAGAGGGGCGTGGAAGAGTGGTGTGGAGGAGGGGTTCCATTGAGAGGGGCGTGGAAGAGTGGTGTGGAGGAGAGGGTTCCATTGAGAGGGGCGTGGAAGAGTGGTGTGGAGGAGAGGGTTCCATTGAGAGGGGCGTGGAAGAGTGGTGTGGAGGAGGGGCTTCCAGTGAGGGAGACGTGGAGATACCACCGTGTTATTTTTACTCGATGGGAGCTCAATGGTTAAGGTTCTTGACTGATAATCTGACGTTTGCCAGTTCCATGTGAGGCCTTATACCATTTTCTCAAATTGTTCACTCATAATTGTAAGTCACTTTGAATAAAAGGCTCAGCTAAATGCTGTAAATGTCCTGTTGAAACACTGTGTGCTTGACCAGTTTAAGGCTTATCTTGGATAGGTTTTACAGACAAAAACATCTGCTACAGAGGATTTTGAGTACAAAAAGCACATTAAGACTCAGATTTAGTCTGATAAAGATCAAACCCTAACCTGAAGGATAGCAGGCATTTCCTGTTTGAACTTTACTGTAATTTTGTAATTTTTGTCATAGTGACTGATTAATCTTATAAATATTTTTTAATTGTTTCTCTAATAAAATTGAAGAAATGTTGCATCATTCAATATGTTGAATGACTCACAGCACAACATATTTCCTACTGTGCTATAAAAAGCAGTAACATGTTCAGTGTTTAGCAGACTTAAATGCATCTTACTGGTAACAGAAAAGTTCTTAAACTCATCTTACTGGTAACAGAAAAGTTCTTAAATGCATCTTACTGGTAACAGAACAGTCCTTAAACAAACCCATCTTACTAGTACGTAGGGAGGGAGTAATTTCTGATGTACTGCTAGACGACTGTGTTTGCAGGGATTTATTAACTAAAATTGTGAATTAATTAGGGAAAGATGGCGTCAGCTCAACACCTTGATGTCCAACCGCTATTTCAGCAGTGGTTGGATCATTTGGGCTTCGTGATACGTTTTTGGGTAGATACACGTGTCTTGGTTGATTTATCGTGTAGTGGCATAGTGAACCGCATTGTTTTCACATTACCTGTAGCTCCTGGAGGGACGTAATGGTGACAGTTTCACAATCAGCTCTGTGCATGGAGATGGGTCCACACACAAGTGCTCTCAAAGATTCATCTAGTCACAGATGTATCAGATTTGATATCCTACTAGTAATGAACGTGAACATGCAGCAGCATCACACTTTTGAATGTTTTCAGTTTTTAAGCCTTTGAAATGCTTCAGTTCCTTTGTTAAGGGGTGAAAGGAAGTCACGCTGGATGTGATCTTGGTTTTGAGGAAAGTGGATGTTGAAATGGTTTCCCTTGCTTACAGAAGCTGCCGGGTACTGATATTCACACGCTGTTCATGTTACTGACAATTTCATACGGAAAAAGCCCCTTCACAGCTTCATGTGGCTGTGTAGTTCTCCCAGTTAGGACAGGTTCCTGGTATGCCTGTTTTAACTTGGGAGCCTTTCTCCGGGATGTGGAAGTCCCCAAGCACCCCCCACCTCCTCTCATGCAGTACAGATTGTTTTTCTGTAGCTGCATTCGAAGCATTCAAATTTCACAACATGCAGAATTCCTGGGATTCCAATCCAAGCACCACGCTGCATCTCATAAGTGCTGATACTGGTTTTCCTGCTCATGGATTGTTGTAGGTTTTGCCTAGTAACAGCTCTCTGGCTTTGATGCACTGTTCTGTGTCCACACATGCTGTGAACCTCCCTTAGCTTCTCAATATTCTGAGCCTTTGTTTTGAATCACACCGTCTCTTCTCTCCTGATGTTCGATGATCTCTCCGATGTTCCCCAGGCTCTGTCTCTCATCGCTGTGTGTATGTCACGTGCTCTATTGGCAGGGAAACCTGGCCGAAAAATTGTATCCTGTTCCCTGGAATAGTATCTGAATGATCTTCTCGGCAGGGAGCGTCTGGTGAGTGGAGGGAGGAGGAAGTGCATGGTGAAAGGGAGTGGTGTTATTTTTGAAACCTTGTCATGGTGGCGCTGTGATGTGTCCACCATGCCTCCACTTGCTGTGATGTGTCCACCATGCCTCCACTTGCTGTGATGTGTCCACCATGCCTCCACTTGCTGTGATGTGCTGATTTCCCCTTTGGTATGGATGTCTTAATGGAAACCATATCTGCACGTTCCCAGCACAGTGGCATTCTGGCTGCAGGTGTATTCTCATCTTCTGGAGTGATGTTCTTTAGCATTACACTTTTATGCGTGCTAATGCAGATTAGTCCATTTGATGAGGCAGCTTCAGTGTGGCAATACACGTGTGTCCTGCCAATACACATTAGATGCGATGTTTGTTTCTGGACGAGTTCCTCGGGTTCAGACACTTTCAGCTGTCTTGTTGGATTGCAACTAGACCTGCTCTGTGAACTCGTCTGACCTCATGTAAGACCCT
Source organism: Brachyhypopomus gauderio (assembly GCF_052324685.1). Taxonomy (NCBI): domain Eukaryota; kingdom Metazoa; phylum Chordata; class Actinopteri; order Gymnotiformes; family Hypopomidae; genus Brachyhypopomus; species Brachyhypopomus gauderio. The sequence goes on from NW_027506896.1 coordinate 1,222,499, forward strand.
ATCTGATCTGTCAAAAAAATGGTCAAGGAGCATGTTGTCCTGTATGTCCTGTATGTTCTTACCAGAGCACTAATTAAGCTGATACCACTTGCCGTTGTAATTAAATTGTATGTCTGTCTATGGTTATTTGTGCTTCTTGGAAAACGTTTAACTTGCAAAACACTAGGTAATGACATTGACTCCTGTAGTTTAGTAGTAGTCTGACTCAATGGTGTCTTGAATTCTGGCCTATCCGTACTATTTCCTAGGATGTATTCTGTGATCAGAAGCAAAGCACTTTGTAAGTCGCTCTGGATAAGAGCGTCTGCTAAATGCCGTAAATATAAATGTTGATTTTTTTAGATCTTTGCTTTGGTTTAATAAATGAGAATACAAGTCAAGTTTTTAGCTTTGACAATTTCAGTATCATATGGGACATTGTAAAACTTTCACTGTACCATTCTGACTCCGTATGTGAATGAGGGTTTCTGATTGGTGCTGTGTGAATAGGGGTCTCTGATTGGCTCTGTGTGTGAATGAGGGTCTCTGGTGCTATGTGGGTCACTGATTAGTGCTGCTATGTGTTACGTAGCATGTGGAGCTCCTTCCCCATGGAGCTCCTCCCACCAGCTACAAGTTCACCGACACTGGAGTGAAATGTCAGGGGATTTGAGTTCTCATAAGCTAAACCACGAGTGACTTTGTTCACTTAATTATTCGTTCATCAGTTACCTTCCCCATCCCCCACGGTGCTGAACAGAGCCCCAGTGGGTTTGAACCTCAGCAGTCTCTGCGTTTAAAGGAACTCTGTGCAGCTGAGGTGTAACTCCGCACCAGCCTGGACCGCACCACCTCCGTCTCACCTTCGTCTCACCTCCGTCTCTTCTCCGTACGCACGTGACGTCGACATTTTTCATCTGTGCTGGAGAGGTTAACCTATATAATACTCATATACGCAGTTAAGATCTTCCCTCTCCTGAGAAGTTGATTGTGGTGAGGTTATCAAAGCCGTCGAGCGAGTGTTGGTGTTGCGTAAGCAGCAAAGTGTGGTGCCCACGCCCGCCCAGTGTCGCGCTCCCATGCTGACGGCTGCTTAAAGGGAGAGAGTTTCGGCTACAGAGCGATGCCAGCACGTCCTGTAAGGGTTGAATGGCAGGTACCTGGATCTCAGCCAACCCCCACCATCTAGACCAACCCTGGGGGTTTGCACAAATCTAGATGCTCCAGGCAAACCCATGACATCCAGAGGAGTTGCAGGTCGCTTGTGAATGCAGTTTTCCTTTGCTTGGAGCAAGTGTGGACGGCTTCGCTCTTTGCTTGTGAAGCCACAGTGCACAGATTTTGGGTTCAGTATAAACGCATCATATGTAGGAAGCTGCTAGCATCCTCTTCACCCTCCTCTCCGCCCCCTCCTCTCCACAGTGTATTCTCGAAGGTAACTCGAAGGTAACAGCACTGCTGGCCTTGACCTGGTCTGGTTATCAGTCTCTCTGTGCTGGTGTTTGTTTTGTTTACAAAAAGCATCTCTTTTTACTTTTGTGTCCTGTGATTTTTGGATAATTTTATAGCAAAGATGCTGATGATGGTAAGCGTATAGGCCTACTGTAGGAGACTGAAGTGTCCATGGAGCTGAGCTATCTGCACTTTGCTTGGACTTTATGACTTGTTTTATTAAAGGAATGTCTCAGAATATCTTTCTTTCTCTCTCACTCTCTCTCTCTCTCTCTCTCTCTCTCTCTCTGTCTGTCTGTCTCTCATGTCTGTCTCCATGACGAGTTTCTTGCTTTGTTGCCTAGCAATCCATAAACCATGGCTTGACTCTGGCTCTGCAGGGTCACTTGTTGTGGGCAGTCCTTCACACACTCAGACCTGTATCACTCTCCCCGTGCGACTGTGTCTTTTCCTTCCTTCCTTTTCTTTTACGTGTGTGGAGAGTTTTCTGGGTTCTGCACTGTACCTAGCTGTAGCTGTACCTGCGTTGGTGTGCAGCATGTCTGGCCGTCTCGGTCTCTCAGAGACGTCTGCGTTGTGTCCTGCTCAACCACTCCACAGCCTCCGAGTGGTTACATAAGCTCTGGGAAGCTTCCTGTCTGTTGCCTGGCAACGCGCTAGGACCCCCACCCCCCACCCCCCTCCCCCATTCTACATCCAAGCGACTGGAATGAGTTTGACATCGTCATGGTGATGTGAGCGAGTCTGCGTGGGGTTTCGAGATGGGACGTTGTTGCGTTTCGGTTAAGGATGGGAGGACCGGTTGGACGGACAGAGCACCTCCTGGAGGGCGAAATTCACATCCTGTCCACTCTTATCCAGCAGACAGAGGGAAAGGGTTCGGCATGGGCGTGTCCCAAACATGATGCTCCTCACTTTCACTGCCCACTTCAAGGGAATGATGTGAAGACCAGGAGTAAAAACCCAGCCATACAGGAAAGATCCTATCTGTCTTCCTCTGGACACACACACACACACACACACACACACACACACACAAAATATCTATCTGTACTGTGCATGTTTGTGTGGCTCCTGGATTAGTCTGCTGACACTTAAGGTTGAACAGTTTGTGCTGGCTTGTGGTGTTGAAGCCTCACCTCTAAAGCTGTTTTTCAGCAGCCGAATATGTAAGTTGTGAATATAACTTGTATAAGTGAGAGAAACTGCCTCTGGTCATTCCTGGCTGTAGGAGTGGCTCATGAAAATATTTCCTGCTGTGTTTGGATCCCCTGTCGCCATAGAAACGTTTACCTTTGGTTGGGGGCTCTGGGAACAGATCGAATGACTTCATGGATTACAGTATTCATCTACTCTTTTCTCTCCACCTGCTCGTTTATGCTATCTGGTGTAAGGGAACACTGCCCTCTAGTGGAGCTACGTAACTCTGCCCTCTAGTGGAGCTACGTAACTCTGCATCAACATAGTTTGAAATGGTCGAGAAACACTGTATCTATTTGTCAAAAACACACAATAGTCATCCAGTACATAATTAGGAAAATTTAAACTAATTTCCTGTAGAGGTAAGGGCCAGGCGGAAGTGACGTCGTTCTGACCTTTGTTCCACATACAGCTCAGTCCTGCTTTCTCAGGATCAAAAGCAAATATTCCTCATTTTCGCAATGTCCACTGGGTGGACTGACGAGGGTTTTTCCCAACCTTGTTTTATGAATAATATGAATGACAAACAATTTCGGGAAGAGGCTCTGTGGATGCTCTTCACAGGAAGGATGTGGTGTGTGGAAAGTAGTGTGTGTGTGTGTGTGTGTGTGTGTGTGTGTGTGTGTGTCGGGTGGTGGTGTTTTGTCATTATGTCTGTCTTCCCCTTTTTTCCTTGTCATAAAATGTTCATTCTAATTAAACAATTCTATTTAAATGTTCATACTGTGAATATTAACATAAAACACATTTTGATCAATAGTAATCTTGAAATATTTTTGAAAATTCATTACAGACTATGACCACCAGATAGCGGTATTTATCTTTGGTTAGACATTAAGAACACTTCACATCCTTCACAACCAAAGAATTAGACAAATTTTGTTCAGCACATTTTGTTCATATCTAGCACTACTTAATATTTGATATTAAGTATATTAATTAGTATATTGTATAAAAGTGGTTTAATTAGATCATGAGTGTGTATGATCATGAGTTTAAATAATGCTTTTACATCATGCTTTTAAAACAAGTACAGTTGTAGTCTTCATTATTCTGCAGCTGTAGATATTTACAGACTTTTTATGAATGAACTGATGTGTGCGTGTGCGTGCGTGTGTGTGTGTGTGCGTGTGTGTGCATGCAATCATGTCCACGTCTGCATGTTAAACACACTCTAAAGGTCCATCTCTACAGGTAGCGTGATAAAGGTTTGTCTCTGCTCTTTGCGTGCGTGCACTGACTCATCCAGCATCCTGTTCTTCCCTCACACGGTGTGCTGAGTCCTTTGCTCACTCTGAAGTGAGTACTGTCCCGAGGGTGCTGGGCTGTTCCGGGCTCTGCCTCACCCCCCCGCCGGACACCAGCCTGAGGGCACCGTGCGGAATGTGCCGCGCGGAATGTGGAATGCGGAAAGTGGAACTCGGAACACGGAACACTGTGCGGAATGGCAGTCCCGTTGCTCTCCAGGGGAAAAGTCCTGCGTGTGATGACTGCTTGTCACCTCTGCAGGAGTGTGGGGGACAAACCCTCTCCTCCCCGCTGAGCTGTGAACACGGGGGCTGAGAGTTTCTGCTGCACATTCCTTTGTGGTTTGACCGCGGCACTGATGTTGTGTAAAGTTATACAGGCGGGACGGATGTGAACATCCGTCACTGGTAGATGCGTCCAGCAGGTGGCGATGTAAAGGAGCGGTGGATGCATATGTGTGTGTGTGTGCACATGCATGCATGTCTGCTTGTGTGTGTGTGTGTGTGTGTGTGTCTGTCTATGTGCGTGTGTATACCTGTGTGTTTGCTTGCATGTGAGCATCACGTGTGCACCGACCTAGGAAGCGCTCATGCACGTTTGCGTGTGAATATGTTCCTCTAAAGGTGTCTCAGCTGGGAGGAGGGCGTGGTGCTCTCCGGGCATGGGGGCGGAGCATGACTCCTGTGTCTGCACCAACCCGTGCTCTTGCTCAACTGTCTGCCTTCCTGTTTTATTACCCCATGGACATATTTGGGCATTTCCTCTTGGATAGGGATGACTTGCATCCAACCTGCTTCCTGCTCTCACCCACTCTCTCAAACATCCTCTCTGTGTGTAACACACACACACACACACACACACACACACACACACACACACACACACACACACGGAGCTGGCCCCACATTGGAGACAGGCGTGCCCCAAGAGGAAGTGATGTCAGGGTGCTTTGTAGCGTGGTTCTCTTTGATGTAGACCAGTGTGGCTGCAGCCGTGCAGTGACGGGAGGAAGTGCCTCTTCTGGCTTAGGGATTCTCTCTGCTTGGCACTGGCTGTTTTGTGGTTGCTTATTAGGAACGGCCTAGTTCCTGTGTGTGTGTGTGTGTGTGTGTGTGTGTGTGTGTGTGTGTGTGTGTGTGTGTGTGTGTGTGTGTGTGTGTGTGTGTGTGTGTGTGTGTGTGTGTGCATGGGGCTGATGGATTGGCCTTGTGTGGTGTAATGATGTGCAGTGTGCTGCTGGCGTGGGCCAGAGGCTCCTGCCGCTATTCAAGTCCGGGTTTGCATGCGAGGGCGGGGTTTGTTAGTGAGGGCGGGGTTTGCGTGTGAAGATGGGGTTGTGCGCTCTGGAACCCCCCCAGTCTGGAGGCCAGGGCAGGGCAGGGCAGACGGCTGGGGCAGATATGCAGCTCAAACTCCCCAAGCGTCTCCTCAGCTCCCATATCTGCCCTTAGTCGTTCTGCCCCACTGCTCAGACACCCCCACCCCCACCCAACGCCAGTGGCCTACACCCTCTCACGGGGGCGGCTCTGTTCAGTGGTACAGTGTGTTCACGCTAACGTGGAGGGGGGCTTGTGTGTGCAGACTGCTGATAAGAGCGCTGTTCTGTTCTCAGTGATGTACTGCACACCGGCTCTGGGTCTTCAGAGTGGCCATGATAACACTGAACCTGCGCACACGTGAACCTCTCCACCACCACGCTGCCTTGTTCACTGCACCACAGCCTCAAAATGCACATTCACCTGATGAACTCCGGCATGAACAGGGAGATCCCAGTCGTGAGCAGCACGGGGCCGCCACACGGATGTTGTAGCGTGACCTGTACTGTGGGATTTGGGCGGTGTTGCAGGGTTGATGTGTAGCATCTGGGTGTTGCTGTGGAGGATTTGGGCGGTGTTGCAGGGTTGTGGCTTTTCACAGCAGTGACCTCCAACACAAACACACACAGCTCTAACGTGGCATCTGTATGGGAGGTGTGCTTCATCTCAGACAGCTGAACTGCAGACACACAGCAGTATTTTGGGGGAGGAGGTTTTTTTTATTATTATTATTATATTCTCAGCTCTGTCCTCATTTTGCACACAAAACGCACACAGTCCTCTAGCTCAGTGGTGTGCAGTGGTGCACAGTACAGACTACATGTAAAACAAAGCCTATTTGACTTATTATTATTGTTGTTATTATGTAAGTACCCCACCCCCCCACCCCCCCTGCATATCTACTTATTTATCGAGCTCAGCCCTCTACGTGTGATTTGGCATGACTAACAACACTTGTTGAGTGACCGCGGGCTTGGAGCTGTTCTGCTGGAGTTCTGGTTAGAGAGCTCTGCTCGTATAATAAGGTGTGATTCAACTCTTACTGTTACCGATGAACAAGGACTGCATGAAAACACATTACACGTTTCCTGAAGCTTGATGTCCTCAGACCGAGTGTTTGATGTTCCCTGGAGTGTCAGCCCTGCCGTGACTGGATGTGCGATGGCAATATGATAGCTTGTAGCCAATGGCAAGTTAGGTGGGTGTGGCCTGTTTTCATGGGGCCTTGTGGCACGTGTGTGTGTGTGTGTGTGTGTGTGTGTGTGTGTGTGTGTGTGTGTGTGTGAGAGAGAGAGAGAGAGAGAGAGAGAGAGAATGTGTGTGTGTGTGTGTGTGTGTGTGTGTGTGTGTGTGTGTGTGTGTGTGTGTGTGTGTTGGCTGCTGTCCTGGGACCTGTGAGGGCTGCGTGTGAAACAGCAGTGTGGGTTTTCTCGACCTTCTCACTGCAGGCCAGGAGCTTTTGGAGTCTTTAGTTGCCATTGTGCATGTACGTGTGTGTGTGTGTGTGTGTGTGTGTGTGTGTGTGTGTGTGTGTGTGTGTGTGTGTGTGTGATTCTGCAGGTGTGCCTACATGTGTATGCATATAAGGTTCATGTCTAGACCAATGTGAGAGTTTGGTGGGAGTCTCCCCATAGTCACAGCTCCGAGTTTGTGACCGTTATGGAGGGCGAGGGAACTGTGAGACATTTTTGAGATATTTCCGAGCACACGTGTGTGTCTGCACCAGAGGCTTCGCGTCCCTCCCTTTTCCATAATCCCTGTGTAAGTGGATAGGAATCCACCGATGGCGGTGCAGGACTCCAGACGGTTGCCCGCGGGACGACAGCTAGCGGGACGGCTTGCCTCGGCGGGAGTGCTGGCGGGAGACAGAGACGGAGCCGTTGGCCCGAGTGAGAGTGGGTCTGGCTTGAAGTGGCTTCGCTGGAAAAAATGTCTCCCGCCCGCATCTGTGGAATGTGCGGAATGCCGCCTGCCTCCTTAAAGCAGCGTGCGGGACTGAGGCGGGACTGAGGCGAGACCCTCGGCAGACAGAGGAGAGGGGAAACATTTACCCTGCCTGAAATAACCAGCGTTAATCGCCAAGACAACGCCGCCTTGTCCTTTGGCGAGGAGAAGTGATTGATGTGCCGGGCCCCCCAGACCAGCACACATTCGTTTCCACGGTGACCCCCACCCCCATATCTCCCCTTCTGTGCCTTGGCTAATTCATCTCTCATTAGCTTCACATGCCCCTAGAAAGGCACTAGACTAGTTTCTGTTCCGATTGTAGTCATTTTAAATATATCTCTCACACACACACACACACACACACACACACACACATGCATAAATATATGTGAGAAAGTGACTGCAGTACACATACGTGTGAGTGTGTGTGTGTGTGCATGAGCACTGTCTGGCTGTGTGTGGGTGTCTTTCTGTACATGTGAACAGGAGCAGGTTGCACGTGTGCATGCGTGTGTGCATGTGTGTGTGCATGCGTGTGTGTGTGTGTGTGGGTTGGGTCAGGGGTCATTAGGATACATGGCCTTCCTGTAGAATGACCTTCTGCACACAGCCATGCAGGCTGTGCTTAGAAAGACAAAGAAGCCAGACAGAGGGGAGGACGGCCCCCTCATCGTGTGTGTGTGTGTGTGTGTGTGTGTGTGTGTGTGTGTGTGTGTGTGTGGGAGGGAGGGAGGGAGATCCAGGGAAATTAATGAACCATTTTGGGATCAGTGTCCTGGACGGGTTGAGTGCGCTTTTGCACAGATAAATGTGATGTTAATGCACGTTTTTTTGACTTGTGTTGTAATGTTTTCTGACAATATCTCACATTACTTACAGTAATCACACAGCTTGTAGTGTGATTACTGTAACACAGCAGTTCCCTATTTTAAATGGCTCATGAATTTGGGCTTTGTGAAGTATTGCTTAATTAGTTGGCCTATTTCAAAGTCTTTTAAAAGATTTCAATCAATACCCCCCTCAATTTGCATATGTGCATATGCAAACAAGCTAATTTTACTCTACATGGTCTCTGATTGGGTAGCAGTAATGCTGAGTCTGACACTAGGGCACTAGGGTGAAGTGACCTTTCTCTGGCTTTTGTCAAGGGCACTTAAATACAGTTCTTCCCAGGGTGGTGAAACCCCACCCCTTTCACCACAGCCTACCAGTAATAGGCAGGGAAGCTCACTGATCTGTTATACGCATCTGAACAGCCAAAATTCCCAATCCCACTTTATATTGAAGTCACGTTGTGTGTCGGATCTGCCTTGGTGAAGGTTACTGATGTTTACTGTACCCACACACACACACACACACACACACACACACACACACACAGGTTAAAAGTGTGGGTCTACCTTTGTTGAGTCTTGCTACATATGTGTGGTCTGTGTGTGAGTGGTGTCTGTGTTGGTTATGTGGTGTTAGTGTGTGGTCTCTGTGCCAGTCTAACCCCCCCCCCCCCCCCAGTGGCCATGTGATTGGCAGCATGCCCGCTGACCTGGCACTGTGGTCGTGGCGCGTCCATGACAACGAGGAGCCAGGCTGGCGTGGTGTTTCCTCTTTGTGATGCGACTGCTCTGCTAAGTGCAAGATTACAGCTGTTTGCAGTCGCAATTCTGCAGATCTCTGCATGTTGGATGTAGAGCTCGGTAAACACTGTAGTCAGTAGTGTGTGTGCGCGCGTGTGTGTGTACGCGCATGCATATATGTATCTTCCTCATTCTCTGAACTTGCATTCAGGGGTTTAGGGTGTCGTTCCATATTAGGGACGTGGCTGTGTTTCTCATGGATTCCTATTTGTCCTTGAAGGCTGTGAGGCAGGACACGTCTCCTGAGTCTCTGCTGTCTCCGGGAAGGTTTTATCAGTGCTGGGCCAGAGTCCATTCAGATTTGCTAACTGCCCCATTAACTGCCCCTCCCCCAAACTACCCTGTCCTGTTAACTGCCCCCTACTGAGACTGGCCACTACGCATTCCAGAGGCAGATCAACACCACTGCGTCTACCGGGCTGCTGTGCGGATCAGCGTCAGAACCACAGAGAACTACACTAATAAGATGTACTTGTAGCTAACATTCCAGACACTGGACACAGCCTTGCAAGCTGCAGTGTGCATGCAAGACATGCAAGCGTTCAGAGAACAGGACACTAACAGGATCACTAACAGATCAGATTAACAGGACACTCAGGGTGTTTGTAGATCAGATTAACAGGACAGTTTGGTTGTTTTGTAGATCGGTCCTGATATGCATCACTTTGCATGCTGTGTTGCTCCAACATCTGATTTTACACCCTGGGTCATTGTAAAGGCCTTCAGTTGAGCACAAGTACATGGAACACAAGAGCCTGGGTGTGGGAGGGCTTTGGATTTGCTGGGGGGGAGTTGGAGGTGTTGGGGAGGGTTTAGGAGGTGTTTGGCTGTATGGGAGGGGCTTTGGTGGGGGGGGGGGGGGGGGGCAATATTTTGGTCTCAGTCCTTCCAGGTTGCTACATACAAGCCTACAAGAGCAGGAGGAACAAAGCTGCTCTCGGAATGTCTCTTCTTCCATCAAGCTTCTGGTGTGAAGTGTTTTTCTCGTGTACCTTCCACAACAGCGTGTGTCTCTGGGGCATCTGCTCTCAGCGGCTCTCGGGGGCCCCGTCTCTCTTTTGTGAGAAATGATTTTTTCTCGGTTGGCCAGAAACTGAACTGACTAGGACTTCCAAGAAACAGAGCAGGAAGTGAACAGAGTTTGACACTCTGGCAGAACTTCCTATTAAAGATTAACTGAGGTGCTGCCGAGAACTACAGATATCTTCCCCCCCATAGTCACACACACACACACTACTGTTACTCTAATGGGCTTTGTGCTGAGTCTGCATATGTGTGTGTGTGTGTGTGAGACTCCAGAAATAGCAAAAGTGAGCAACCAGAATTTGCTTTATATTTGATGCATATATATCATCTATATATATATATATATATATATATATATATATATATATAAGTGTGTGTGTGTGTGTGTGTGTGTGTGTGTGTGTGTGTGTGTGTGTGTGTGTGTGTGCGCGTGCGCTCTGGGCAAGGGCGTTAGTAAATAGGTACGTTGGAATGTGCAGTGGTCAGGTGGATTCTGAAGAGTTCAGAGAATCGAGCTGAACTTCCTCTTATTACTGCTCCACTACTACTGAGGTGATCCTGCACCTATTTATACACACACACACACACACACACACACACACTACTTTTTTCTTACTTTTCTTTTACTTTACTACACTGGCTTCATCTCTCCTTATTCTTTACAGTAATTTCTCACACATACACACCCACACTTGTTCTCTCTCTCACACACACACCACAAAAGCACTGTGCAGCATGCCTTTTATGGAGAAGAGTGTGTGCTGTGGGCAGACCCCTCCCTCCCGTCCTGCTGCAGAAGTGACCAGCATCATCCTGATGACGCTTGATCAGATCACTCACATGCCCTCCCACTCTCTCTCTCTCTCTCTCCTCCCCCTGTCTCTCTCTTCCTCCTTCTATGTCCCCAATTCTTTTTCTTTCTGTACATCTGAAGAGAACATCTACGTTTTTCACCTGTCTCAGGGAGTTTCTCTCTACCCAGGGCAATTCTTTCCAGCACCTTCCGCCCGGTGTCTGGGACTGGCACCGATGAGGTTGTTTGAGGTGGAGCCTCACATGCATGGCGAGGGCTTCACCCGTGCTGCCCCATCTCCTCCTGTCCAGACCTCCAGTCCTCCAGGGGGCGACAGTATCTCCTGTGCTCCAGTGGGAGGTTTAGTCTGAGGCTGCATGGAACTTGTGATTGCTACCTTTAGCCGTGGTCATGTGATCGTCCGATGTTATTGTAGATGAGTAATTTCTCCTGACCCTGAGCTTCTGTTCCGTAGTAAGAAGAACCATTCTGCACACATGGTGGATTCAGCAGTCTCTTTGATTCATGGCTTGCTGATGCATTCCTAGAATCCTGGATTCCAAGTACAGTATTATCTAGAAATGAAGCAATTCAAAGGGAGTTAACTGTCTCGTTCTGGGGCAACGGCCAGTGCAATAGAACTAATGTCATGGAAATCAACCATTTTACATCAGATTGTACCTCATGGGGTTGGCAACATGCTGATGTCATGGAAACAGCTCAGACTCCCTCTCTTTCTGTCATGTGCTGTCTACAGAGTTGAGTTTCACCACACCTGGCTCAAACATGCAGTTGCTACTGCAGGTGTTGTTTACCTGGATCAGGTGTGTGGCATTAGGGCTGGAACTGTGCAGGGGCGTCATGATGGCTCCTTGACTGCAGGATGTGGTTCTCAGATCCAGCTGTCATGACATTAGCAGTGACACGAGCTGGAATTCAGAGTTTCCGGGACACACGGCCTTCCTGCTAAATACAGTCATTCTGTTTGCATTCTGAATATTTCTCCGCCCTCCTTACTTGGAATCTGGAAATGTATTGCATTAAAGGTCTTTCACAGCAAACAGATAACTGAAAGGAGTCAGCCCTGCTGAATGTATGGGCTGCTGTTTTGGCTAGATAAGACACAGCAGTTCTGTGTGTGTGTGTGTGTGTGTGTGTGTGTGTGTGTGTGTGTGTGTGTGTGTGTGAGTGTGTGAGTGAGTGAGTGAGTGAGTGAGTGAGTGTGAGAGATCTGCTCTGTGCGTTCCACAGCAGTGCCAGGCTGGTGTGTCATCACTTTCAGCTGTGACTCCATTGTGGTTCCTGTGTGTCACCACTGCCAACAACAAACTCTCTCACCCTCTCTCTCTCTCCCCCTCTCTCCCTTTCTCTTTCTCTCGCTCACTCGCTCTCAATCTCTCTCTTATTCACTCACACACAGTCTGTCTCTCTCTTCCAAACCCCTCCCCCCTCTCTCTGTGTCTCTCTCTCGCTCTTGTTTATTTCTCTGCAGTTCTTTTGAGGACGGGTGTCTAGGACTGTGTCTCAGGTGTTAGTCTGAGGATGCTGTCATGTGGTCCAAATGTCTTTTATCTCTCATGATTTGCAACTCAAATGCTCAGTCAAATTATGTGTGTTGGGGGTGGACATTAAGGCTTAAAAGTTTTGCATTCCTTTACACGTCACCTCACTATGTTGACCAGAAAGTTTGGTTGTTTTAAACACTTATATATATATAATTTTTTACCTCTTTACAAAAGCGTCTGTCCAGTATGTGTGAACGCCTGTTGGCATCATGGAGGTGTTTGTCAGCCCCTGTCGGACTGAAGCTGCACTGGCCATTTGAACTTGGCAGCAGAACCTGCCCAGGTGCGTTTGATGAACCACTCACCTAAGTATGTAGCTGTTGGCTGAGCATGGCGGACAGGTCGAGCTGCATTTCCTCTCCTGGCACATGAGCCACAATCCACCCAGCTGCTTGTGGGGTTAGCAAGGGCAGGTTGGAGAGGAGGGGGTCAGTCTGGGGGGGGGGCTGGTGGAGAGATGGGTGGAGAGGAGGGGGGGGGGGCTGGTGGAGAGATGGGTGGAGAGGAGGGGGGGGGGCTGGTGGAGAGATGGGTGGAGAGGAGGGGGGGGCTGGTGGAGAGATGGGTGGAGAGGAGGGGGTCAGTCTGGGGCAGGGAGGCGGGGGGGTGGAGAGGAGGGGGTCAGTCTGGGGCAGGGTGGGGGCTGGTGGAGAGATGGGTGGAGAGGAGGGGGTCAGTCTGGGGCAGGGTGGGGGGGGGGGGGTGGTGGAGAGATGGGTGGAGAGGAGGGGGTCAGTCTGGGGCAGGGTGGGGGGGGGTGGAGAGGAGGGGGTCAGTCTGGGGCAGGGTGGGGGCTGGTGGAGAGATGGGTGGAGAGGAGGGGGTCAGTCTGGGGCAGGGTGGGGGGGGGGGTGGTGGAGAGATGGGTGGAGAGGAGGGGGTCAGTCTGGGGCAGGGTGGGGGGGGGGGTGGAGAGGAGGGGGTCAGTCTGGGGCAGGGTGGGGGCTGGTGGAGAGATGGGTGGAGAGGAGGGGGTCAGTCTGGGGCAGGGTGGGGGGGGGGGGGTGGTGGAGAGATGGGTGGAGAGGAGGGGGGGGGGGGTGGAGAGGAGGGGGGTTTGTGCTGCTGTACAAGCTCACATGTTCTTCTTCCTCTGCCAGCCTGTTCAACTGTTCAACTTTTTCATTATGCTGAGAAAAATTTACCAAAAATCATTAAAAACCAAAAATGTTGCTGTGGTTCAGATTTAGGTAGTAAATAATACAAATAATGCAAATTCAAAATGGAACAATACAAATAAAAATGGCAACACTACTTTTCTGTTATTGATCACTGATGTATTAATCAGCTCAGGTGAGATGCTCATCCATCAGGAACCAGCAGCCATTGCTGTACAATAAGACCCAGATGAACCAGTTGCTCATGGCAACTGTTCACCTGCATGGAGAATAATGGTGGGGTTACGTCTGGTGTGAGGTGTGGGATCTGTGGGATCTGCCGGATCTGGCGTGTCACTGAGCCTCCGGTAACTTGCGTATGTGTGTTTTAGCTCACCTGTTCTTATGTTGCACTGGGCCGTGCTATCATACGCACATGCACACGTCGCCAGCGCGTGTGTGGAAACATCTCCCCTTCGTGTTCCATTACGAGTGTTTACACAGAGATTTCAGTGCTTGCAGAGGGACGCTGAACAGTGCAAGAAAGGTTTCTATGCTAATGTGAGCAGGATTTTGTGGGTGTTTCATATCTTGCACCACCTAAAGATTGCTATTTAAAGAAAGAACAAAAACAAACACTAAATAGGCATGGCGAGGTTTTCTGGGAGAGGATCAAGGATTTGTGGGTAATGAATGCTCGCTTTAGGCTTTGGACGCAGGGTGTGGAGAAAAACGTGCGGGTCGCTGATGTCTGGAGGGGCTTCTGTGGGCTCGCTGGATTCCTCCGAGATGAGCTCAGTGAAGCCTGCCGTCTAGACGGAGAGACGACGGCGTGGCCAGAGCGCAGACACTCCCACAGCACCAAAACGCCCTCGAGGCCCACAGCCTTCCAGGACGTGTAGGATAAAGCTCCCTGTAGGATAAAGAAGGCCCTCCTCCTCTTCCTCCTCCCATGAAGGGGCGAGAGCAAGCTGCAGTCTCCTCCTCTCGCCTGTGTGGAAGCCTGCATGTCTTTCCTGTAGAAGTGTGTCAATACAATATTTTATCATTATCACGATAAATCGTGGCATTGTTTTCTTAGCATGTTGCAGGGTTTGGTCTGTCCTGCTGTACTCTCTGAGCTGTGTGCATGGGTATCAACTGCATGTTTCATTCATAATGCTACTACAAACAACATGAGAACAACAAAGAATGGCGTTAAACTATAAGGTTTAAAAGAGCATAGAAAGAAGCACCTGCAGCCACACACTGTTATTAATGATAAATACAAGAAACCTATTTAACTTGTTTTCTTTGCATTGACTTTTAGTTTATTTCGGTAATCCCTGTTCTTCATATTGTATTTACTGTTTATTTGCCATATTGAATCCACATTTTTGCAAACAAACAAATTATTGTGACGTATGGCGTGCACCATCAGAGCTCCTAGATGTATCATGATATTGTGTTTGGCTTTGGACAATGTTTCATTTATTAGTTATTGCAATATAATCCTTTGCAATACTGATATCCTGCTTCCTTTCCAGTGGTGTGATGGTGTCTTACATCCAGTGGTGTGGTGGTGGTGTTTAGTCTGTGTCCAGTGGTCAGGTGGTGTTGTGTTCAGGGGTATGGTGGTAGTGTTTAGTCTGTGTCCAGTGGTCAGGTGGTGTTGTGTTCAGGGGCGTGGTGGTAGTGTTTAGTCTGTGTCCAGTGGTCAGGTGGTGTTGTGTTCAGGGGTATGGTGGTAGTGTTTAGTCTGTGTCCAGTGGTCAGGTGGTGTTGTGTTCAGGGGCGTGGTGGTAGTGTTTAGTCTGTGTCCAGTGGTCAGGTGGTGTTGTGTTCAGGGGTATGGTGGTAGTGTTTAGTCTGTGTCCAGTGGTTAGGTGGTGTTGTGTTCAGGGGCGTGGTGGTCGTGTTTAGTCTGTGTCCAGTGGTCAGGTGGTGGCGTGTCCAATGGTGTGGTGTTGTTTTTCTCTCTGTCCAGTGGTTTGTTTTGACAGTGGTTGCTGTTTTTGTTTTTCTATTCCCTTATTTGAGCTTTTGAGCAGACACACCTACTACAGAGATAACAGATCCTCTCATGACAAATGTGGAATGCAGATGTGTAAAAGTCAGTAGGAGTGGAGAATGAATGACATCCTCTTTTTGCTCCTTTGCGTTCCATCACTACATAATGATCAACCTGATCACACCTGAGACCTTGTGTGTGGAACACAGGACCGACCTGCTGGCTGGATTCCTGGGAGGAGCAGCATGACTGCGGCACACCTGTTCAAATGATCCGTCACGTGATTTCTTGCAACTGCCCCTGTCCTTCGTGTGGACTAAACTGAAACTGATGCACAGCAGGTGCAGTTTGGCTTCCGGGTTCATGTTCATTTAAATGAGGATTCATTGCTGCCGTTGGGTTCATAGGCTGCTTTTTCAGTGCCTCCAGTGGGTGTGTTCTGATGGGAGAGGTTCAGGTGGTGAGCACCCCCCCTCCCCCATGAGGGCAGCTAGGCTGTGGAGAACCCGAGGTCGTCTCTAAAAGCGTTTGTGCTGAGAAACGTCGCTGGAGTCCACACGTCCTGTGCGTCGCCGCCCTGATTCCTCGCGCTGCAGGTGGTCGGAGCTACCGACACGCAGCCGTCTGAAGCCTTGAGTCCACCCACAGAGCCCCTATCCGTCCGCCCGCCGTGATCAGCCGGTCTGTATCGACCCCCCCGCCCAGCCGCCCTCGCGCTGTGTAGTGCCTGCATGAGACCTGATGGTTCACCCTCTTGTCTTTTCAAAGACACGGCTAGAAAGATCAAGACGGGAAAGGTGAGCAAAGGGCCGACGTTGACATGCCTTTGATCTGTCAGCAGGGCGGCTGTGGGCGGGGCTGAGGAAAGGGGCGGGGCACAAGGACGGGGCCGGAGTGGGGAGGGCACGTCTAGAGATAAACATCAGGTCCTTCATGGACTGCTTTGTTGCACTTTTACAATTGGAGGGTTTCAAGGACAAAGTGTTTGTCTCTTCTGAGTGTTTGGTCCTCTTTACCTTAGAGAAATGATGGTTAGATATATTCCAGTCAGCCACTATGGCCCAAAGCTCTGGAACTCTCTTCCTGAGGAACTTCGAGACATTTAATCCCTGTGCAGTTTCAAGAAGCACAAAACCTTCCTGTTTACAGCTGTGTTTAGTTATGGAACTTCAATGGTCTATTATTATTGTGTCACATTATTTTACTTTTTTTTTTTTACATTTTATGTTTGTTCTAATTATTTGTTGTGCCATTTTATTACATTATTGTATTATGTTTTCTTCTATTTATTCTGTAAAGCACTTCAAGTTGCATGTAAGTATAAAAGTTGCTATACAAATAAAGGTTATTATTATTATGGCATGAGCCAGCTTTTACCGTCCAGGGCAGGAAGTCTCAAAGCACTGGTGGTGATGTGCACGACAGTTGGCACTGCAACTGAGTGCTACAGTTCCTCACAGTCTCTGTCTCTCTGTATGTGGCTCTCTCTCTCTGTCTCTGTCTCTGTATGTCTCCCTGTCTCTGACCCCCAGTGTGTGTGTCTCTCTTTCTCTCTCTCTCTCTCTCTCTCTCTCTCTCTGTATGTTTCACTCTGTCTCCCTTTATCTCTCTCTCTCTCTGACCCCTGGTATCTGTCTATCTCTCTTTCTGTTTCTCTGTATGTCTCTCTCCCTCTCTCTGACCCCCCGTATGAATCTCTCTCTCTCTCTCTCTCTCTCACTCACTCTCTCACTCTCTGTGTTTCTCTGAATGTCTCTCTCTCAAAGTCTCTCACTCACACATTCTCACATGCGCGCACACTTTCTCTCGCTGTAGAGCAGAGCGGTAAATAGTACAGTGTATTTTATATAGTGTATGTATACACTGCAGTATATGTACATATGGTGGTGCAAATAGTACATATGCATACACATAAACACACACACACACTATACATAATACACCCCCCTTCAGACATGTTCTTGTCCAGTAGCTTTAATGCACACAGTCCTAATGACATAGCTACAGGTCTGCATGCCTCCCCACCTCTGTCTCTCCCTGTCTCTCCCTGTCTCTCTCTCTCTCTCTCTCTCTCTCTCTCTCTCTCTCTCTCTCTCTCTCTCTCTCTCTCTCTCTCTCTCTCTCTCTCTCTCTCTCTCTCTCTCTCTCTCTCTCTCTCTCTCTGCTGTTGTTGCTGGACAGTGGTATTAATAGAAGCACATGCCGTGCTGTCTCATTGATGTTGGATCTGTGGGATCCTGTGCGTGCTCTCCTCTCTCTCTCGTGCCGCCCTGTTTCCTGTCCCGCCGTGTCCTCCCCACAGCTGACTTCCTGTCTGCTCTCTCTCTCTCTCTTGCTCTCTCTCTCTCTCCCTCCCTCCGCTACCCCCATCCCTTTTTACCCCACTCCTCTTTTTTTTTTTTGTCCTTGCTGTTTTGCAGATGTGAGTTGTGGTAGAAGCGTGCGCACTTCAAACGCAAAGTCGGCCTTTCTGATCTCACTCACCTGGCCACTCAGCAGGAGGGAGGGAGGGAGGGAGAGAACGAGAGAAGGAGAGAGAGGTGTCAGAATTTGTGTACAGACTCGGAGGAATGTTAAAAGGAGGAGGGGGGACGGGTGGGGGCGAGTTCTCTGATGTCTGGATCTCCGGCTGATGACTTTATGTAGATCAAACACACTCTGCCTACAGTCCACCACTTACTCACGCGCTGACTGAAGCGCAGTAGTGGGACACGATAGTGGGACGGGGACGGGCAGAGAGGGGGAGGGGATAAGCGTGTGTCAGCCTGTCCTTCTGCACACACCAAAAGTGAGAAGAGCCCCCTGCAAGTGTCACCTGTATGCAGGAAAGGCACGGAGGCTGACCCTGGGTGACCCTGCATGACCCTGGGTGACCCCGTCGCCCCGCTGCATCCTCCCGGATGCCTGCGGCAGCTAGCCGTGCGCTGATGTCTGCTCGTCCTCCCCCGGTCTCCCAGCCCGGCGACTTGCGAGACGGCGAAGCTAGCGGTCTGTGACTCAGACACTGTGATCCCGCCACACAGACTCTGAACGCTGCTCTCAGCTCCGGGACCTGACGAGGCCTCAGGCTGTTTGCACACCCATCTGTCACGCTTCCTTATTTATTATCTGGAACGGCAGCTTCAGCCTTTCAGGCTCTCGCACACCCGTGCAGCTGCTCCTGAACGGAGGTTTTTACCCAGCTGGGGTCCGACAGGTTTTTGATTTGCATGCAAATGCACTGTATTTTTTCCCTACCTCGTACTGATATGTCTCTAGCACTTTGTAATTAAACATGGCCGCAAGATCGAGTGCACTGTTGCTGAAGGTTGTCGCAGGTGTTCTTGGCTGCAACCATCTCTCTTTCTGCACGTCCTTGTTATCTCTACCTCTCTTGACCCCTCCACACTCCTCCTCCCAGCAGTGTTGCTGTGAGAGTCCGTCTCGCCTGTCTTTGTGTTTCCTGTCCATCTACACGTGACATCATCAGCCCATGGGGAGTACACGGGGGCGTGTACTTGTGTTCACAAGACTCCGCCTCCCCTGCCCATCCCGCCCATCCCCATCTCTCTTCTGTCCCGCCCACCTTGCCCAGTCCTGTTCTGCATGTGCTGGTTTAAGGTCTGGCCTGTCAGCTCCTGAGATGTAGCGTCCGGCCTATGTTAATGAGGGCCATGTAGCAGAAGACCTGGACCTAAGAGAGACCCGTCCAACACAAGCAGCTCCGCCTCTGTCTTTCACACTACTGCACTGTGCTGTCACATCACTGTGGGCATGGCTGTCTTGCTGCAGTCCGTATGGTCCGTGTTTAGTTTGATGATCATGACACTTCTTTGTCCAGTTTTTGAATCGCGTCAAAGATTCAGCACTATATTTTAGTACACTAGTGGCAATATGTCACAGTAGTTCCGCTGTGTTGCCTTCGTCTGCTCCGTGAAGCTGTTCTTTAGACGTCTGCTTTGTGTGGTTTCGGTTAGTACGTCACAGCAGACAGACGGGTGCAGCAGACAGACGAGTGCAGCAGACGTCTTTTTCCAGGTGTGTGTGCAGGCGTGGGTTGGACGGTGCTGTTATTCCTGGACCTGAGCACGAGAGGCACGCGGGTGCTGTGGAACGGCCTGTTCCTGGACCAGTGCCAGCCATTCAGGCCCAGCCTGGCAGGCGTGCAGACGCGGGGCACGCCAGCCTCGCAGGCCGTGTGGTGGGTGGGCCTGCGTGTGGGTCACTTCCAGGTCCCGCCCTGCTGTCTGCCCGGTGGTGGTCTGGCTTCTGCCCTGAGGTGGTCCTGTTGCTTCTCACTTTTTTCCCGGCGTGTTTAAGAGCTTCAGAGCGATCGGTAGCTTGAGTCATGAGCTGTAAAGCTGTCTGGCTCCCTCGGTTTCACGCTGTCTGTGCACCTTCAAAGCGCCCTGGTTATCTCCATAAAGAGATCAAAGATTGACTCCTCTGCCGTTTACTTTCGGTGTCCTTTATCGAACATCTCTGCCATTGTTTGTTGAGGTTGTGTGACACCTGAAACGGGCTGGTGCAGGTGTTTCGGGCTGCCTGATGAAGTGAAGGAGAGGCTGGCAGTGAGTGCAGAGGTCATGGTGCAGAGGTCGTAGGGCGTTGAGCCATCGAACATTGATGAGCTTCTACACTCTGTCTCTGCAAGCGCTGTTGCAGCCACCATCATGGGCTGGCCGAGGTCTCCAGACATCCGCCGGGAAAATGAAGGATCACGGTCCCTTTCCTGAGAACCCCGGGTCAGTGCCCCCCGTCAGCATGCAAGATGGAACCTTCAGAGCCAGAAGAAGAGGGCCTCCTTCCACCAGGGCTATATATAGATTTATATTTATAATTAGAACCACTTGTAATTAATGTTATGATTTAAACATCTACTTATTTTTAGTATGAATTGAATCCACCTCTTAGAACTTCATAATTCAGAAGCACTTTGCTTGCACAGCTGATGAAGGACCTCTGTCTGAAACATCCTGTTTCTCTGGAAACCTTGTATACTTAACTGGAGTTTTGATCTCTCTCTCTCTCTCTCTCTCTTTCTCTCTCTCTGTACATATGTGTGTGTGTATAAAGTGCGTGCTTACACATGCGGTGTCATTGTTCAGCAGTATTGTCTGCACTAGTTCTTTAACAGTGAAACAAAATGGACCTTCGGTCTCCAGAGGGTGTGTTTCTGCAGATCTGCTGTGAGTGTGCGTGTAGGACTGAAGTGGTTTGAGTGTTGTGCTGCCCGAGCTTCTGCTGGTCGTGCTTTGACTTCACTTGGCTCAGATCTTCACTCTAATGGTGGTGGAGTTTCCTGCCCCGTGACCAACTCCCCCCTCATCCTGTTCCCCCTCTATTTTTACACTCAGACACATCTTTTAATCATTTAATACTGGAGAAAAAAGGAATGGGGCTTCCTGCAAGAAGAGGGCGAGAGAGGGATTGGGAAGAAAGGGAGGGATGGTGGGAGAGAGAGAGAGAGGGATTGGGGAGAGAGAGGGGGATGGTGGGAGAGAGAGGGATGGGGGTAATGAGGCGGATATGAGACCCTGGCAGGCTGTTGGAGCTCTCCACCTCACACACTTACTCATGCTGTCGTGGTGCTTCCGTCTTGGGGCATGTGCAACCCCCCCAGAAGGGGAGTGGAGACTGTGTGTGGTGTGTGTGTGTGTGTGTGTGTGTGTGTGTGTGTGTGTGCTTTAAGACCACTGCTGCTGAGATTGTCTGGCGACGGCTGGGCTGGGCCTCTCTTCTGTCTGCACGTGTCTGCGTGAAGTGGGCTGGACATGATTCTTCACACTGGCACCTGATTGGCTGACTCGCCTGTCTACTGAGGACAGAATAGGCACGGGGCTGATAAGAATATCACGTGTGTCCAGGGCGTGTGTGTTGATGGGCGTGTCCTGCTGTGCACCTCTGTTGGTTTCTTTGTGATGCAAGCAACAGCTGAAGACTTCAATGTGAGCAGCAAGCTCCGCCCCTGCTGCTGTCGTCATGGCGCTGGTCATCACACCGTAATCATCTCCGGTACAGCTTTGTTCCCTGCGGACGCGTGGCACTCGGAGTCCTCCCACAGCTCAGCCTCTGCCCTGAACAGCATGTGCCGTCTCTTACGCGTCTACTGTTCATGCTTGCTGAGCGGAATATTGTGGTTTATGTACTGGCGCTCTCAGTGCTATCTCAGGATGCTGTGTGAAGTTGAAACCATGTCAGCTATATTAGAACTAATTACTTAAATTTCCATTGTCCGTTGTAGTCATAATCTTCTTATGGGTTAAATTTGAAGGAAGGCATCACTTGCTGAGTCCTGTGTAGCCTTTACTGCCTTCACGAGACCCTCTGATTGGTCCTTTCCTTCTGTCCTGAGACCTTCCCGAGATCCTCTGATTGGTCCCTTCATTCTGTCCTGAGCACACAGACTTGTTCAGATTGCATGTAGACGGCGTGCAAATTGCAGGAGAGTGTGCAGATTGCAAGATTGCGTGGAGACAGTGTGCTGTTTTTGTGGTGGCCACCCCAGAGCCCCCTGGGAGTCTGTGTCCAGGGCAGACCTGTCTCACCAGCTTTATCTTCTTCTGCATGCTCTGCCACCCCCACCAACCCCTCCCACACACACACACACACACACACACACACACACACAAACACACACACACGTCCCAGCTGCCCTTTTCTTTCTGGGTGTTCCTCTGTGCAGAGATAAGAGTCCAGTGCCATGTGGATAAAAAGAGAAAGGTAGAGAGACAGCTCAGAGAGAGTGGAGAGAGGGAGACAGCTCAGAGAGAGGGAGACAGCTCAGAGAGAGTGGAGAGAGGGAGACAGCTCAGAGAGAGTGGGAAAGAGGGAGACAGCTCAGAGAGAGTGGAGAGAGGGAGACTGCACAGAAAGAGTGGGGGAGAGGGAGACAGCTCGGAGAGAAGGAGACAGCTCAGAGGGAGTGGAGAGAAGGAGACAGCTCAGAGAGAGTGGAGAGAGGGAGACAGCTCAGAGAGAGTAGAGAGAGTGGAGAGAGGGAGACAGCTCAGAGAGAGTGGAGAGAGGGAGACAGCTCAGAGAGAGTGGATAGAGGGAGACAGCTCAGAGAGAGTGGGGGAGAGGGAGACAGCTCGGAGAGAGGGAGACAGCTCGGAGAGAGGGAGACAGCTCGGAGAGAGTGGAGAGAGGGAGACAGCTCAAAGAGAGTGGAGAGAGGGAGACAGCTCAGAGAGAGTGGAGAGAGGGAGAGCTCAGAGAGAGTGGATAGAGGGAGACAGCTCAGAGAGAGTGGGGGAGAGGGAGACAGCTCGGAGAGAGGGAGACAGCTCGGAGAGAGGGAGACAGCTCGGAGAGAGTGGGAGAGGGAGACAGCTCAGAGAGAGTGGGGGAGAGGGAGACTGCACGGAGAGAGTGGAGAGAGGGAGACAGCTCGGAGAGAGTGGGAGAGGGAGACAGCTCGGAGAGAGTGGGAGAGGGAGACAGCTCGGAGAGAGGGAGACAGCTCGGAGAGAGTGGGAGAGGGAGACAGCTCGGAGAGAGTGGGAGAGGGAGACAGCTCGGAGAGAGTGGGAGAGGGAGACAGCTCAGAGAGAGTGGGGGAGAGGGAGACTGCACGGAGAGAGTGGGAGAGGGAGACAGCTCGGAGAGAGTGGGGGAGGAGACAGCACAGAGAGCTATACGTGCCCTTCCTCTGAATCTCATAATGCCTGCTTTCTCAGTAAGAGGATCTGAACATCTGCTGCTAGTCCTGCTCTCGCTGTGGGTCTAGGCTGCCTGACAGCAGCACTCGTGAGTGGCTCCCGCAGGGCTCTCCACCCTTGTGCATGGCTCCTAGCTCCTGCAGGGCTGTCCACCCTTGTGCATGGCTCCTAGCTCCTGCAGGGCTGTCCACCCTTGTGCATGGCTCCTAGCTCCTGCAGGGCTGTCCATCCTTGTGCATGGCTCCTAGCTCCTGCAGGGCTGTCCACCCTTGTGCATGGCTCCTAGCTCCTGCAGGGCTGTCCACCCTTGTGCATGGCTCCTAGCTCCTGCAGGGCTGTCCACCCTTGTGCATGGCTCCTAGCTCCTGCAGGGCTGTCCACCCTTGTGCATGGCTCCTAGCTCCTGCAGGGCTGTCCACCCTTGTGCATGGCTCCTAGCTCCTGCAGGGCTGTCCACCCTTGTGCATGGCTCCTAGCTCCTGCAGGGCTGTCCTTGCTCTCCCTACACGAGGTCCTGTCAGCCTGCACACACACCAGGTTGCAGGTTTTGTTCAGTGCTGTTGTGGTTGTGCAAGGGATTCTGTCTGAAGCAGTTGTGTCTTTGTGTGTGTGTGTGTGTGTGTGTGTGTGTGTGTGTGTGTGTGTGTGTGTGTGTGTGTGTGTGTGTGTGTGTGTGTGATGAGTTGGCAGGTTTGCTCGTGACAGAGGTTTACGGGAAAGCTCACACCCAGGCAAGGTTGTTAACTGTATGCAGCAAGTTGGCTTCTGTTCAAACCCACCCAACTCGATCTGGAGACGCACGGTTAAGGCAGTAAAAGGCCTCTGACCCAATCAGAAACCCCATGCTGTACCCTTGCTGTGACGCACAACACCCTCACCCCCACCCACCACTGCTTGGAGAAATAGGGTGTGTGTGTGTGTGTGAGAGAGAGAGAGAGAGAGAGAGAGAGTGCAAGCAGGTAGTGTTTATGTACAGAGAGGCATTGTGATGCAATGCTTCCTGTCTCATGCACATTTCTTCAGGTTTTAGTTTATGCTGGTTCCCAGAACCGTGGGCTAGGCAGATATGGGAGTGGTCATTCCTTAGCACACACTTCGCTCTTGTTTTATGACCTTGCTTTTCTGAGCGTATTCTGGGTTTTTACACCGATTGTTTTTGTTGTTTGCATGGCAGGTCTGTGAAAATCATCACCAAAATGTCTTCTAAGATGCAGAGTTCGAACAACATCGTGCAGGCACGGAGGGTCGTGCAGCAGCTGCAAATGGAAGCCAGCATAGAGCGGATAAAGGTGAGAGTGAAGCCGCACGAGGTCACGGTACGGGGTCACGGTACGGGGTCACGGTATGGGGTCACAGGCACACCAGCCAGGGGAAACCCCCGACACATGTGTCTGTGGGGCACGGGTTCTTTTAAATTGGTGTGTGTGTGTGTGTGTGTGTGTGTGTGTGTGTGTGTGTGTGTGTGTGTGTGTGTGTGTGTGTCTGTCTGTGTCTGTAAGCCATGTTGTTTCTGTCAGGCTTTGTCAGAATTTTTTCACTTGTCAATTCATGCCAGTGACGATTGCAATTTCTTTCTCTTTCCCTCCCTCTTCTTGTCTTTCATTCTCCCTCCCTTTTCTCTTTCTCTCCCTCCCTCTTTTCTCTTTCTCTCAGGTTTCTAAGGCCTCTGCAGACCTCATGCATTACTGTGGTGAGCAGGCCAGAAACGATCCTCTCCTGATGGGAATCCCAGCCTCAGAGAACCCCTTTAAGGAGAAGAAACCTTGCACTATATTGTAGTGGGATGCTGTGAACACATGGTTTAATGGCTCCTTTTATTTTTAGAGAGAAAACATCTTACTTTTAAGAATTCACACACTAGTAGCCTGAAAGTATGCTAACCCCTGTCTTCAACATCTCCTTAATTTTTCTGCCCTCGAGGCTTAAACAGAAATCAACACTTCAAACAGTCACTTCACATTCTGTTTTATCCAGCATGTTCTGAGAAAAGGCCCTCAGAGCCAGTGGAAGGTAGATCTTTCTCCTGGGTTCTCAGCAGAGAAGAGTTCTTTGCTGTGAATCTGCTGTCTGATGTGGTCCAGCCACCTCAAAACATAAAGACCAGAGGCTCAGCTGGGAACTTCCTGGGGGAGCCTTCATCTTGCCTAGCCTGTCTGAGCTCTGCTTTGACTGGTGGGTGCTAATGAGCACCCGTGGTGCTTTGACCCCTTGTGATGGCCAGGTTCAGTAGTAGAAGGGAGGGGTGTGTGTGTGTGGGGTGGCGGTGGGGAGAGTGAACCTTGGGTGCAGGGACCATCTCTATAGTGCCATTCGTGAGTGGAGGGGAGGGTGAACCATGGGGGTAGGGACCGTCTGAATAGTGCCATTCCTGTGCGTAGAGGAAACAGGTGTGGTTAAATGGCGTCACTCTGACGTAGGTTGTCTTATTCTGCATGAGAATTCCCCCTGAACTCCCTGGGTCTGAACAATAGAGGCCTTTACCCCAGTCAGCAAAAGGTCGTCTCTCTCCGTCAGAGCGTTAACAGCCATGCACTTTCTCGTCCCTTCCGTTTTTATGAAGCTGTGTAAATCAGACCCGATCCCTCTCCCCAGCTCTTACAGTGCCACCAGCCTCCTCTCTTTGTGTCACACAACAGGAGTTTTTTGTTTTTAGAGCTTGTGTAGACTGAGCCCAGTGCCATAGCGGTCAATTACACTGCAAACCAGTGGGTGCAAACCCCAAAGTCAGCTCAGTGTTCCGTTTCCTCCAGTAACACTCGTGAATTACATTTCATATGCCTCGCCAAAAGCCTTTGGTAGAAACTTTCAGTCTTTTTCTCAGCGATCCCTCAGAATTTTGTCCTTGCCACATTTATTGTAGATACAGTAGCAATATAGTTCATTGCGTCATGGTACATATATTGTAACCCTTTATTGACTTTGCCTTATTTGATTAATAGATGCTTTGATTGTTTTTTTAATGGTTTTTCCAATTGATGAGAAAAGAAAAAAAGTGTAATGTTTGTGTTATTCTGACATTTTCTGATCTGACCAGCAATAGTAACTCCTGTACATTCACACTGCCAACACTGTTCTACACCGAGCAAAACGTGCCAGTTGCCACACATCGTTTCCGTACCGACAAATTGTTGCAGAGACTGTTATTGTGAATTCTGACATTCCATGTTTACAATTGCTACATTTACACTTTATACGCTGTCTGTAGTTTTTACGCATGTCTGTGTGTGTACGTGAGTGTGTTGTTGTTGTTGTTGTTGTTGTTGTTTAAAAGACAGCTTACTGTGTTTGATCGCCACGGCTGGTAGAAGCAGAGACCAGAAACTAGCGGAACCACCGAAAGCCTTAATGAAGTACTTCTGCTCTGACTCTGGCTGCCACACACCCGGTCTTACACGCTTACCGGTTCGTCTACTGTGAACTAGCGGCACGCGACGTCGTCTCCGCGCGCGCCTCCACCGGTGCTGTGGCCTTTGGGCGGAACCCTCAGACTAAAACCTCAGGATGGATGTGGTACAGCCTTTAGAAGACGCAAAGTATTAGAGAAGAAACTACTACTAACAACGCTAAAATCTAGCAGGTTATAGCAGGCCATGCCGTACCTCCACAGTTGTTACGCTTTGTGTTTAGTCAAGCTTTTCTCATAAAGGAACACTGCAGCAATGTTCAACCCAGTCTAGGTGCACTGCAGCAATGTTCAACCCAGTGTAGGTGCACTACAGCGTTGTTGAACCCAGTGTAGGTGCACTGCAGCGTTGTTGAACCCAGTCTAGGTGCACTGCAGCGATGTTCAACCCAGTGTAGGTGCACTGCAGCGATGTTCAACCCATTCTAGGTGCACTGCAGCCACGGACGTAATTTGGGGGGGGACGGGGGGGACATATCCCCCCCACTTTTTCAAAAGTCCCCCCCAGTTTTTACGGTTAAAACCAAATATTTAAATAGCGATGAATCCATGTCCCCCCCACTTTTGAAATCAAAATTACGTCGATGACTGCAGCGATGTTCAACCCAGTCTAGGTGCACTGCAGCGATGTTCAATCCAGTCTAGGTGCACTGCAGCGATATTTAACCCAGTGTAGGTGCACTGCAGCGATGTTCAACCCAGTTTAGGTGCACTGCAGCGATGTTCAACCCAGTCTAGGTGCACTGCAGCGATGTTCAACCCAGTCTAGGTGCACTGCAGCGATGTTCAACCCAGTCTAGGTGCACTGCAGCGATGTTCAACCCAGTCTAGGTGCACTGCAGTGATATTCAACCCAGTCTAGGTGCACTGCAACCGTAGTATACGACTGATGATCAGTTATCACGGGAGTTATCCTTGCCGCTCTTACTGTTAGTGTGGACCTATGTTTTGAGTTAATATTTGTTCCTGTATGTGCAGGGAAATTAATCGTCGTTGTAATCGAACATACGTTAAAGAAAGCGGTTGCGATATGAATTAACCCGAAGCCGATAAGACTATTACTAATTTTTCCAGTTAATTGTTAATGAACAATCACTAGTACGTTTATTAAACAGGTGAATATGGTTTAAAAGCTCTTTGTCATTTGGGTCCCAAATGACTTAAACATAAAAAATAACGTGTCTTGGAAATAAAAGTATTTTGAACACTTTCAGTCTTGTGGTCTACTGGGTAACACTTCAGATGACATTTCTTTGTGTCCCCTGCTCGTGGCCTGTCGTTAATTCTGCAGCATGTTTTCGTGTGCTATGTGGTTGTTCCTGAAGGTGATTTTGTATTGCCCTTGTGATGACGTCAACTCTTCAGTCCTCTCGCCCTCTTAGCGTCAGAAGCTGTTGTGTGCATTGTTCTAGAGAGAATATTTTACCTGTGAAAAGAAAAAACAGAACCTAATTCCTGGTTCTGGTGCTGTAAAAAGCCCTTTTTTTCCAACTGAAGTTAAATATAATTTCATTCTCAACCCTTTGCCTTGTCTTTATTTGTTTTCCACTGCATGCGTGTTATATGAATGAGATTGGTTAGTTTAAATATTTTGCCATGTTCTTACTGGACATAGTTTAATAACTACTGTTAATAGTTTGATGCTTTGTGTACTATATAGCTATAAAAATAGTGCAGGAAAAATGAACAGTGTGTTTCATGTGATTTTCTGTTTTTATTAATTGTCCCATGCATTTCTGCAATATTTCGTACAGTGTTGCTTGGTGAAATTGCCATTGTTAAATTAATCCGTGAGCTAGTGCACTGAGGTGCAGTGAGTGGTTACAGTGTACACTGTTCACTATAAGCATTGATGTATTGTTCTGCACATTGCACACCCAGGACAACACTAGACATGTTATGTAAGATATTAACAAATTCAAATTTGTAATGGGCACCATAATCTAAAGGGTTGGGCAGATATTCCCACAAGGACCATCTATAATTATCATCTATAATTGAGATTATTTAAGTGCCTCAGTGTCAGATAAATTACTTTATGCAATGATCACTGGTCAGGGGTTGCTCTGGGGTGCCATGGTCTTTGTGAGCCTGGTTCTTGATTCTCCCAGAATCAGGTCAGCCCATATTTGTTGACCCACATGGATGTAACCAGCAGTGCCTTTTTCCACTGACTGATAGCAGAGTCTTTGTGGCCTAGTTGCCGTCGGTGATTGAGTTACCCAGACGCTCTGCAGAAAAGCTCCCACATGACCCCGACTGCACCTCCTTCTGTTATCCACAACGTGGAATTCATTTGATACTTCGTCAGTTTGTCTTGGACAATGTGTTGTACATTTAGAAGTATTGCAGAAAGTCCTTCACCAATCTATGGCCATAAGTGGCTGTTATCATGGATAGAGCACCTTTTTTGTTTTGCCTTTTATTTTGTTTTGTTCTTCCTTTAGTACACTTTAGTGATACTTGTATCCTGGGACAAATAAAACTTCTAATAAACAGTCCAGAGCACAGAGCTACATTTCACTGTTTAATGAACCAGATAAACGAGTTTTTGATATCGAGTTACCTTTTGGACATTTCCGAACCCTAACATGCCTTTCAGAGGTAGCAGGTTTCACCTGCACTGCGGTGATTGGTTCTCACTGAGATCCTCGGTTCCTCTTAGCGTGAGAACAGCTGGCTGTTGACACTTCCCAGCTGCAGGCTCTGTGGAGAGGAGGAGGAGGAGGAGGACGACGGCCCTGCTCTGTCTCCCCCTCACCTCCCACCCCCCTGGCTCCACGCATTCCTGCCCCCGGCCGAGCGAGCCTACCGCTGGGTGAGGCGCGAGACTGCGGTAAGAGGGAAATAATGTGCACACTGTTGTGCGAGTTAAAGTGGAGCAGAAACACCTCCTTCCCCCCCTCCTACACCAGTTCTGAGTCTCACTCTGCTAGAAAGAATATGACACTAGTCTTTTGTGATACAATAATAGCTTTAGGTTATAACTTGCACACTGTTTTACACCTTTTCCTGTAAGACAGCAAGTATACTTAAGGCACCAACCCTTTCATCTCTTAAAAAAAATGTTTGCACACATTGGTTTGTCATATCATCTCTTGTGACATTGACCTTTACAAGCGTTGTATTCTTATAGGGCCCCTCCCACTTGTTTATGCTGGGGTTCATGGTTGGCTAGCTAATGGAATTCATCCATGCCAACCTGTTCCCATCCAGCTCGAACAGGAAGCACTCAGCCTACGTCCAGGGCTATTTTTGGCAGCAGGCTCTGGCTCTGGCTCTGCAGGCCTTGACTCATGGCGTCAGCGTTTCGTTCAGGGTCTCACCCCTCCTTTACACTCGGCCGGCGGTTAGCATGGCCAGGTATCCCATCTCCCACAGTCCGCTGCTATTTCTGGCTCTCCTTATCTCTCGTGTTGTGTAAATACACAAGACCCCCAGGATTCTGGTCGTGAGACGGAGTGCAGTTGCTGTAGGAACCAGAACAGGATTCTCCTGTTGTCAGGGCAAATTATTGCATCTATTTTTGGTGCCAATAGAAAGAAGGGCAGAGGCTGCCTTCACTGGGCTAGATGTCTGTCCCTCACTGTTGCCAAAACAAGGGAGGATGAGCATTGTTCTACTAGATCACCACCCAGGTCATTGGGAGCATTGCACTACACGATCACCACACAGGACACTGGGATGACACACTTGTGGTACAAAAGGTTTTGCTTGGCATGCACTTTCTATTTATCAAACAGTGGAATTGCAACATGGCAAAACTTGTTTGCGTACACAAAGGACTTGGGTAATTATATTCTAGAAATAGTGTGGTACTACCTGTGACCGAGTTTTAAAAAACAAACAGCAATAAATTATGGATTCTTATAGTGAAAAAAAAACTTTGTGCCATTCTTGTTTTGGTTTCGGAGATCCTACTACTGTTGCAGCAACATCACTTTTCGGGGAACTCTTAACTTTTTTTATGTACCTGTAATCACTTCACCAATCAACACATTTTGTACTGTCAATGAATTATTGTGCTGTTCTAGGTCATGCACAGTGTTACCACATCCATTTGAACACGAGTTACCCTGACCTGCAGCCTAGCCCCAGGCAGACTGACAAACCATCCATGATCACCACGACCGCCACCATTTTCCCCTAGGGGTTTTATTCAATTCCTCAAAGGTTTTAAGAAATTGTACATTTCAACATAAATACATTAAGTTAGAGTCAGTAAGAACATTCATAAAAGTTAACTTAAAAGTGACACCTTTCCAAAACCGGGAAGGACTTTATTTTTATATTAAATAGTTAGAATAATTGGAATAGTTAGAATAGATAATGCTAACATTAAGTTAATTTCCTCTTAAATTCAAAAACAGTATTTCCAAAACAGTTTTGCTGGGAATGTCCTGTTTAGCAATCCGTCTTCCACTCTGACGTTCAGCTGGACCCAGGCCAGCTTCTCCAGTTCCCGCCAGGTCCTTCAGTGCTCACCAGTGTTTACCTGGTTCAGTTTCAGCCTCTGTTTCCTGGCTAAAGGCAGGATCAGTCATTCCCTGGCAGTAGTGCAAACACACTGCTGAGTCATGCCCCCCACACCCAGCCCTCTTCCCTCCGGCCCGAGAACCATCCGTTCTCCTGGTGTTGGTTGGACTGGGTTTCCTTGTTTCTTACAGGTCAGCCCTGTAGCTGTCGTTGTTCCTGCAGTGGTGCGAGGGCTATCCGGGACGTTTGGCCAAGGCAGTACACGAATACAGTGCAGTATCTTGTGACATGTGACAGGCCAAATGCCATCTCATCGTTCGGGCAGGTTGATAACAGGCACCCACTGGTCCAGGCACCTGCTGTCTTTGCAGAAATGATTCAGTTTGCTGAGTGCTGGGTCTTTGCATGCAGAAGACTGTGGCTTCTGAAGAAGGGAAAAAAGACACGAGTTCAATGTCAATAAAGTGGGGCAGTGAAATGCTTTGCTTGTATTTTTCTTCTCTGTTTAGCCAAAGTAGCTAAACGCTACCAAACCTGGCCCACACGGTCAGTCTGGAAGCGAGTGACTAATCTGCTACTTGCTAACTTAAAAGATCCCTTTCTAATTTGCAAAAGGTGGTCTCATCACTTTAGAGGGTTTTCCCCCCTCTTTCCAGCAACTGCTGTTTACACAAGTGCCCCACAGGAAGTGCTGTGAAGTTTGCCAAAGGCGACCACAAAAAGCACCGTAACTGGAGGCAGATCGCTGTGAAGGGCTGCCAGTTTACTGCAGTCCTGGCCTGCCTGGAATTCCACATCACAGACAGTCAAACGGATCAGGACACTTAACCGGTTCAGCCTGGTTGTCTTCAAAGGCTGCGGCTAAACCTACGGCTCTTAAAGTCTTTCGTGCAAAAGGCTTGTAGTGCAATTAATTTGCATCCAAAAAGCAATTGTGCCAAACCTACATAATATGCACTGGAATCCACAGCCAATGAAGGAAAGGGGTTAGGCTTAAGGTGTGAACAAATCTGGTTACCTATACACAAGGTGCGCTAATTGGCTCTATGAAACTTGCAGAAACATAACATTTCAATGGTCGACATGTTTAATTCATTAGAGCCCTCCTGGGGCTACTGCAAGAGCGATTACTCAGAAGGCGAATGACACGTGCGACACGCACCGTGACTAAGACGCAGTGCAGGTCCACGGGCTCTCCTCCCTGTTTAACACTGCCCAGGATCTCCGCCAGACGCCTCATGTTGTTCACTCGCAAGATGTTGATGTCGTTCTCGCAGCAGAACGCTTGGATCAAAGTGAAATGAATCTGAAGAGCGACATCTTGAACGTCTTCCTCTTCTGTAGCCAGAATACATAAAACCACGTTGTCTGGATCTCTGGAAAAGTCAGACAGACAAAAAAAATGTTAGACAATAAAAAAGTAAACGACTATATAGTCTATAACTACAAATATTTAACGTTAAAACTTGCGTCTCAAAAGGGCAAGCGCAACGTTCACTTACACGTTTAGTGCTTTTGCAGCTTCGTAAACTCCCACCGTGATGCAGCCCTGAGGTAATGCAGCGGTCAGGACTTCCTCGACGGCCTTGGCCACAGACTCCATCCTGGAACAAGTGGAGGGGAGATGCGTTAGCCTGCTATCCCAGCCGGGTCACTATTAACCGGAATATCGGCAGATCGTTCAATTACACGAGCGACGTGCGAGTCGTACGTTTCTAAACTGAATAATTTATGTTTTGGCAATGAAACCTGCAGAAGAGTAAGGACAAATTTAGCTGGAGACAACCCTGAACCTTCTGGGTGCCGGTGTTGGGCACAGGCACCGGGATTCACCCCGTGACACCGGTATCTGGAGAGTGCGAGTACCGACGTCTACGTTCACGTGAATTGCAAACTCTTACAGGACGTTAAGCTGTCAGATTAAGACTAAAACACCTTAGACGAATTCAAAGGTATATCATCAGATCAGATCACGTTTTAGAATATAGCTTTAATCAAACATTTTCGCCCAGGTCGAGATAAACATTAGATGCAATCAAGCAGACCTGGCACGTAACGGTTTTGGAGTGAACATGAACACAGCCCGGTACCTCTCCGTGGCGTGATCCGCGCAAAACTCCTCCAATGTCATGTTGCACATCAGGCAGATCTCCGTGGCGCAGGTTATTGGCTGATCCTGTTGCTAAGTGATCCTAAGGGCTGCAGGGACCGCGTGCACGGACGACGACCGCGCGAGACGTGTGGCGTGTGTGCGAGTGGACACGCTCGCACGCGGACGTTCCTCTTATCCAGGCTATTTGCATACGGATTCCTATTGGCCGCTCTGGAGAGCGAGGCGGTCACGCCGTACAGCGTGGGTTGTTGGTGAGGCGTACGTTTTTTTTTTGCCTAACCTGCAGATTTAAGTCTTAAAATAAAAATATCAAAAGCGAGTGTTTAAAGTAACATGTCAAAGGGGCTAAAACGTGGCTATATAGACACGTTGATTATTTCTTGAGAAGTGCATGTTTGATCAGGCGTACACTGGTGGAGTATATCTTTGTATTGTCCACGTGAAGCGCGAATGACATTCCTTGTAAAGCTTTTGCGACCCCACGCGGCTCGCGAGAGAAATGCACTAAATGAGCGCACGGATTGCTTAAATTAGCACAATAAAGGAGATAAGAAAATTATAAATGTATCATGGGTCTTATCGTGTCTGGATAATTTTTTTTACAAGTAAACTGTATATTTATTATTTTGATTTTACGATTGCGTGTGAGAATGTTGTATTTGTTTTAAATTTAAAGAAGTTTAAAACCACCAACATGCAGGACATATACGCAGTCTGCTTGAATCTGCTTTATTCAAACGACAAACAGGTCTTTGAAACATGCATTTCAAGATGCCACATGCAAGTACTTTACTAATTTGCATGAAATATGAGATATTACACTTACACTCCAAATACTGGGTTTCTAAAAAGAAATATGCAGATTGCATAGACATATTCATGTATTTGCTAGATATGCAACACGTCTGTACAAAGTTTATGTAGAGCTAAGATTGACATTAAATTATCCCCATACAATTTTAAGAACATTTTCACAGCTGACATGAGTATATAAACCTATGTCAGAATGCCAGGTACTCATCCATTCACTTACAACGTAATTAATTAATTAGCTAATTATTTAATTAGCGAATTAATTAATCCATCCATTCATTCGCTACAGATTTCCCTTCCCAAAATGGAGGTTTGTCGACTCCATCGAGGGGCTTCTGTTAAGTGTTCCCTTTGAGGTAGACTTTAACAGCGCAATGGTTCCGCGCGACGTGGCAGATCCAAATATTCCCAAATACAGGAATATGGGAAACCAAAAGCGCACGCGCCTATCAAATTGTTTAGTGAACGAGCCTGTAAGTTGCTGTTTCGTTTAGTTAAATAAATGTTTTATTTCTTAAGAAATTACACTCTTTGTTACACTATGGATGCTGAAAGCAATGTTTGGTGCTGTTTAAAATTTTCCTGTTCAAATAATCTATTTAGCCGTTCTCACAACTGCTGCATAGAAGCAACTTTCACACTCAGTTGAAATATAGTTTTTAAAGCAAATAAGTCAATACGTTAAAAGCGTAAGAGAAGGCATAGTGTGTCCAAGCGCAGTACCGTGTACTTTGAATTTCTGGGTCCATAGTTCAGCGAGTGTTGTGATTTGTGGCGTTCTGATGTGGCAGTGTGCACTTTGAAACGAGCAGAGGCACTTGGTGAGCTCAGACTGCAGACATTTCGCTTTTGTTATTACATTTCCGCTGATGTAGTAAAGTGTAATTTAAGGGAATGTAGATCACTTTGCTGTCCGGTTTACTTTCTCTGTGGATGTTCTTGGGCAGCGTTAGGACGCATAAAAGGCTAATATGAGCTGTGCATTATAGTTTCATTTACCAGTGATGTTTGTCTTTCTAAAAATACCTACAATCAAGCGGTGTTTTCGTTTTTCTCACGACCATTTCCGCACGACAGTTGTTTCCTGCTGTTTTTTAGTCTTCTGAGAAGCAGCGCGCGAGACAGATGCCCTTCTGAACCCGTTAAAGCTGTTGCCTCATTTCATAATATAGAAAGTGCGGAAAGGCATCCGGCGCGCTAAACATCGGCCGTGTGCCTCAAGGTAACAGCAGACCCAACAGGAAAGAGGCTTGTTTCTAGTCCTATGTCCGAACAATAAACAGTGTTGAACGTCAGTGTTATCAGAGACCACTGATAAGTGCTCAGATTCTTCTCCTTTCAGTTTACAGACAGGCTAAACTTGAGGGAGCTAGTTGTTGGTTGTTTTCGACTAACGTTATGATGAAGTCCAGAGGGCAGAGTTGGTATGGACCTGGCTCACGGTACGATACCCCTGGCCAGTCCCCACGAGACAGAGACGACCCCCACAGACCTCATCACCTAGGCCTGGGGCACCACCCCCCCTCAGACCCCAGAGAACTGGAGCACCAGTGGCCCTCTCCAGACCTCTGGTATACCCAGAACCTGTTCAGTTCTCGCAGGCCAGAGCAGGTCCCTGCATCCAACAACCTCCCTCAGTCCAGCCAGAGCTATGGGCTGAACCAGGCTCGGCCTCACTCCAGGTAACTTTTCCCTGTTGGTTAAAGCTCATTCTTGTAGTATACATTGTCATCTTATGAGTTTTGCAAAGTGTAATGCATGTTGTTCTTCATCGTGTCTTTGTGAAGACGAGCATGTGGGTTTTAGTTTCTGCATGTCCTCATGGGAGCGACGTGAATCTTAACTGCTGCTCTGTTCTTAGGCAGGCACACGATTACCATCCCCAGAGTTACTGGGGCTACCGGGAAGACTATGGCTATTATGATCATGGCTATTACCAAGGGCATTATGGGTACCCAGGTAGGTGCAGAACAGTTCCAGACATAACCAGGTTGAATGCAGTGGCTGCGGTGTAATGTTCCCTGTTGCTCTGCCTGTTCCCCCAGATGCCAGTGGATGGCGCAGGCAGGGTGGGTGGAAGGCGGAGGCGTGTCCGAGCAGGAGACAGGAGGAGGGGTGGATGGGAACCACCTACACCGAGCAGTATGGGTTGGTCCTGTACTTGCTCATCTTGCCTCTGTCTCTCTGTCGGTCTCTCCCTCTCACTCTGTTTTTTCCTCAGTAGCACTCACACATTTTAATACGAGTTGTGTCAAGATGGGATGTGTTTAACGCAGGTACGGCCTCGAGAATGATGGTGGCCAGCGTGATGGTGGCGTGTCGGGGAGGGCACACGAGGAAGGCATGGAGAACGGGGGCAGGGACGTGGCTGGAGAGGTCAGCCACCTCCTACTTCCACAGTCCACACAGTGGCAAGGCACAGCTTCTTAATGGAGACCCTGCATTCGCTTGTGTGCAGCTCTGAACTCAACATGCTGATTCACTTGCAGGTCTGGGACTCAGGAGCACTGGCCTGGTCCAAGACCTCTGGCCTGTCCTCCAGCAGCTACGAGCTAAGCCAGTACATCAACGGATCAGAACAGGCTGACACGCCACCGGTGTCCCACTTGGGTAGGGTTGGACCAACCCACCACAGACCACACCAGGTCACCCGCAGTGGCAGCAAAATGGATAGAATCAGCTGCTCATCACAGATGGGTCACATGATCAAACCAGCAAGCTGATTGGTGCATTTGCACTTTTGCCGCCTCTTAGAACCAGAGACAGAGCCGAAGACGCAGGGTCTGTTCAAGTTCAGCGTCCCCCACGTGGCCGTGAGCTTTGGGCCATCAGGGCAGCTGGTGAAGGTCCGGCCGGCACTGGCCTCTGAGGGTGAACCCGCCCAGGTGGAGCTCCACAGTCTGGAGGTGAGAGGGTTTACCGCTAGCACCACCTGTCCAATACTGATCCTAGTACTATAGGACATTCTCAGTCTCGATGCTTACAAAACTGATATAAAAATACCGGTATGTTTTATTTACGTTATATACATCTATATGTATATTTTGTATATTTTTAGATGTGTGTTGTGTAGTGTTCTGTATATACAGGATGGGGGGGGCGTAACTGGAGTTGTGCATTATTGTGTGTGTAGGTTATTCTGAATGGCACGTGTGAACAGAATGAAATGAGAGATTTCCCTGGGCCTTTGGCGAGGTAAACACACCAGTGTCAATCCTGTCGTTTAGTGTCTTGTTGTATTGATTGTGAATAGGGACCCTTACTAACTACATTTTCTTCACCGAAATGTGCTACTTTGCAGCGTAACAGTTGATATTTAGATTACTCTTATTCGTTTACATAAAATATAAAAGAACCATTAAATATCAATATAAATACAATAAATGAAGAGGGCAGAATTAAAGCCCTGATGATTTTGCACATGGTTGTTTGGCTGTTTTGAAGAAAGCTGAATGTTTGTTTTTCTGTTGTTTAGGGAGGATCTGCATAAGGTAGACATCATTAACTTTGCTCTGCAGATGGCTGAAACTTG
The DNA here is from genome assembly GCF_052324685.1 of Brachyhypopomus gauderio. NCBI lineage: Eukaryota > Metazoa > Chordata > Actinopteri > Gymnotiformes > Hypopomidae > Brachyhypopomus > Brachyhypopomus gauderio. The sequence continues at coordinate 1,259,726 of NW_027506896.1, forward strand.
TCTGAAGGATGATACTGTGGTCGACGCTTCCTCTGCTGCCCTCCTGTGGCGTCTGCTGGTTTTACAGTGCCGACAGAATGGGGTAATTTTTATTTATTTATTTATTGTGACGCGTTTTAAATTGTTGCAAACCCATTTTCCCCATCAGAACACACAAAACAATGACAACTGGTTGATTGGTATCAAACTGTGCTCTACAGAGTGTAGTGTTCACTCTGTACTAACATACCCAGATCACTGATAAGTAAAATCTGGTATGTTAAAGTGGCAAAACACTCAACCATGCAGGATCGGAATCCTGACTGAGTGATTGTGGTTCTACCCCCTGTTCTGTAGGTGTTTTGACACTTGTCTTTGTTTGTTTGTGTGTGCCATGTAGAGAATTGTTGGTTTGGATGTGACTGAGCTCCTGATGCAGGGTGTCCAGTCTTTAAGCGTGTGTGAGGCAGACGGGGACACAGGGAGCCTCATTGATCTGAGTGAAACTCCCACCCCTGAGACGGAGTGTCTGGATGCTGCCAACCTCCTGACTGGAAACCCTCTCACCACAGCGGAGAACTCGAAGCAAAGCCTTCAGATGTACACCAAGCTTGTGCTGGAAGGCAGAAAGAAGGTCACTCATGTCTCTCTCTCTCTCTCTCTCTCTCTCTCTCTCTCTCTCTCTCTCTCTCTCTCTCTCTCTCTCTCTCTCTCTCTCTCTCTCTCTCTCTCTCTCTCTGCTGTCTATCTCTGTGCTATATCTCCATGTACTCTCTCTCTCCTGGCTGGCTCTCTTAGTGCTCTCTCTCTCTCTCTCTCTCTCTCTCTCTCTCTCTCTCTCTCTCTCTCTCTCTCTCTCTCTCTCTCTCTCTCTCTCTCTGCTGTTTCCCCTCTGTACTTTTGCCAAAACCATCTCTCTTCCTGTCCAGGAGTCGTTGGAGTTGGCCATGCGGAGTGGTTTGTGGGGTCATGCCCTCTTTCTGGCAAGCAAGATGGACGGCAGGACGTACTCCAGTGTGCTTAACAGGTGGGCGTGGCCTGAAAGGGACCGCAGCTGCCCATCACGACCATCATGCGTCTTCCTTCCTGGTGCTACATAATGATGTTGAGTCCAGTGTGTCTCCTGCTTGTTTTTGGTAACGAGAGAATTTGGTTTGCGGAGGCACATTCCGCAGGTCATTAACACCGTGGTAAAGGCCAGGATCGAGTGTCCAGTGTGTGAAGCTGCTAGCTGACGTTGGTAGGCCAGGGCTATATCAGTCTCCACCACAGCTGGCTCAGCTTCTGCACACGGATCTCTGGCTGCTGCTCCACTAACTGCAGTGGAACTTGATTCTGGATTCTCCTGCGTGGTCTGTAGTTTCCAGCAACCTTTGAGTGATGGCGTTAAATTCCCACCTCTTATTCTGGGGGGTGTCTGACTTTCAAGGTTGCAGAGCTGTTAATAAACATGTTTTACTCAACAAAAAAAGGAGAAAAAAGAATGAGTTGATCCAGCAACGCTTGGGCAGTTTTTCCCTATATCTGCTGGAGTTGTGTAGTTCTGGAATTGTTCAGTTGTGCGGCAGTTATTTCTGACGTGCATCATTTGCATTTGGTTCAATCAGTGAAAATTTATTTGATATTAAAAAACTAAAACATGTTCTAGATGCATGATCTTATCATTGGCTTTTCAGTTTTGTTGGGGTAATACACCCCCATATTAACAGAGCTGCTGGATGTGTGGAGTGCACCCCTCCCTGTCACTCTGCTGGATGTGTGGAGTGCACACCTCCCTGTCACTCTGCTGGATGTGTGGAGTGCACACCTCCCTGTCACTCTGCTGGATATCTCCTTTATCAAAGCTGGATCCTGTTCTGTCTCATGGATCTAGCTGGGAGGGGAGCATCAGTGATCAGCTTGGCAGAGCAGAACCTGATTCCTCTATGCAGTGTGTCAGAGTGACAGGTGACCCAGGCAATCTGAGTCCTGGAGACACGTTTTTATTTTGGGGTGGGCATAATGCCACCTCTGTTTCCATGTTCTGCTGTGTGCGTGTGTGTGCATATTTATCTACTGTATATATTTGTGTGTGTGTGACAGGTTTACAGGAAGTCTGGTTTCCAGTGATCCACTTCAAACCCTTTTTCAGCTGCTTTCTGGGAGGGTCCCAGTTGTTTCCATGGTAACACACTGTTTGGCTACATTTTAGCTAAAAGTAATAGTACTGCTTATGTCTAGTCTCACTCCTCCCCTCCCCTCCCCTCTTCTTTGGTGTCCTCTCCTCTCTCTAGTGCTACAGTAGAGAGAAGTGGGGAGACTGGAGACCTCATCTCGCTATTGTGTTGTCCAATGAGATGGGAGATTCTGACATTCGCGACAGGTTTCTTGTTACCATGGGTGACACACTCGGTAGGAATCACACCAATGATTGATCACATCACGCCTAACGGCCTTCTCGTGTCTCCCTGCTGCTCTCCCAGTCTGTACAGTCTGGCCCACAGTCATCATAGCTGCTCAGATCCAAGTGAACTGTTTGAGTGTTGGGTCATGGAACACATTCAACTGTTTAGTGGTGTGACACTGGAGACTGAGAACATTAAAATGTGTGTACTTGCTGCTTGCGTATCAGCTGTGTGTGTGTGTGTGTGTGTGTGTGTGTGTGTGCGCCACTCCTAGCTTCCAGAGGCCTGCTCAATGCTGCTCATATTTGCTTCCTCCTGGCTGGCTTGCCATTCGGCTGGTACACCAACCGGACCCACCGCCTTGTCCTGCTGGGCAGCACTCAGACGTGAGCAGCCGTGTATTCATTGCAGCCTCATTGGGTCCTTGTCTGAGTCCTGGCTCATTGCTGGACTTCTTCGTCATGGCATCTCAAAGTCTGCCGCCATCAGCACTGCTCTGGGCCAGATTTCTGAGGTTTTGTGAAGGGGTTCATTTTTTAAACAATAAAACTCAGTGCAGTGAATACAGACCCAAACGGAGCAGATCTTCCAGATCAACATATAAATGTCCTCCCATTATTCCCAATGTCCCAGTTGGTTTCTCCTGCTGTCTTGTGCTAGTTAGCAAATCTGTGTGGTTGAAACAAAAGTGTAGAGAGGAATATGGAAATGTCATAAAATCTGATGGAAACTAAACACAAATCTTTTCTGCTTTTCATATGTGTGTGTGTGTGTGTGTGCTGGTTTTTGTGTGTGTGTGTGTGCTCTTGTTCTCATGACTGCAGTGCTTCTTTTAATAAGTTCTGCCAGAACTCTGCCATCCGGTGCACCGAGGTGTTGGAGTACTGTCGGAGGCTCGAAGACACGTCTTACATCATCCCTTCATTTCAGGTATCATAAGCCCACTCCATCCCTCATCATCTATTAATGGTTATGGATATGTATTGGTAATTATGTATTTATATGTATTAGTTGGTACAGTATAAACCAGACATTCACAGTACTGCCCAGTCATTTGTAACTGTGATGATCATTGTTACAGGTTACTGTGAAGGACAGATGCTGTTGAGTGTTCCTCTGCCAGTCTGTGATCTGAACATCGTCTGATCCCTGCAGTCTTTGTGTTGTTTATCCTGCAGGTGTATAAATTCCTGTATGCCTGTCGCCTGCTGGACTGTGGTCTCATCTCACAGGCCTTCCATTACTGTGAGGTGCTGGCCAAAGCTCTGGTTAGGATCCCAGAGGCCCACATGACACTGCTGCAGGAGGTTATCAAGGTAAAACACACACACACACATTTGCACATAAGCACAAACAGACATGCATTAACTATATCGCAAAAAGAATATTCTCAGTCTTTGGTACTGCCTGACCAGACTTTTTTCTTCTGTGCCATTCTCCCAAAGCTCCCTCAGTGTGAGTGTGTGTTTGTCTGCATGCATGCATGCATGCGTGTGTGTGTGTGTGTGTGTGTGCGCACTGATGTGTTTGAGTGCATGCAAGCGTGTGCATGTATGTTCACACCCTTGTGCTTTGTTTGCTCTCACAGCTGGCAGACAGACTCAAACACTCCGAGGTCCAGCCAGGAGATCCAGGTGCAACCGGCGCTGATCCAGACCCAGCCTGGCTGGTTGAGCTGCAGCACCACCTCCGAGCCCTGCAGGTCAGCCCGTTAAGCAGTAGTGTGTGTACTCTTTCTGTTCAGACACTGGCTCACAGGATGAATCTCTTAAGGCTGTTACCCCCTGGTATTGGGGGAGAAGTGTTCTCACCCACCGTTGCAAATCTACAGCTCCGACTTGATTCACAAGAGGCTGATTCTGTTGACCTTTTCTTTTTGAACTGGAAGTGTCGTAAAGGCCATTAAATGTCATGTTAAGAAAAAAAAACAGACGTGTTTACTGTGAGTAAGGACTGAAATTTTGTGCTGAGTCAAGTGCGATATGTTCACACATTATGGCACTATGGAGAAGGTCTATCACTCTGAGACTCGACTCTCTTGCCATTGGCCTTTACTGATCTTGGTGTGTGTTTTGATAAGTGTTGACATGTAAGTACGTTTATCTGTAGATGGGAGACTGTGGCGGTTCTGGCCCATCAGACTGTGCCTGGAGCAGGGAGCAGGCAGGTAAACTCCAGTCCAAGGTGCACACATTAAGTGTTTCCCTCTCGGACACTAGGAGGCGCTAGATTGAGCAGAAGAGAAACGCGCCTCAGTGCATTTTTATTGCCCAGTCTTTGCACAGTGATCTCTGGTTAAGCTGTAGTAGAAGTGTTCATGTTCATGTGTTATCCACAGCTGTAGTGATGTCTGTAGTGAGGTACTAGTGAGGAACAAGCAGCCAGATATGAGAAACAGTAAGAGAGTTTAGAGCAGCAGTCGCACACCCACTCAAATGTACCACATCTGTCTTTTGCATGTTCTGCATTAGTGAACTCTGAGTTGGTAACTGAGGCTGTTGTACGGCAGAGCTGAGCAAAGCCTGATGGAGGACTAATAAGAATATCTACTACTAAGAATATCCTGCTTGTAGATAAACCCAGTGCAGACTTCACTCTTACTGTCTGTGACCAGGTGTACACACTGTATATTGTTGGTTCCACACTAAAAACACTGACCCACAGTAAAGGGGTTAATATTTTTCTTTCTTTTTTGTGTGTCTTTAGATCTTACCCCCAGTGTTCTATTCACCGGTGAGACCCACACATCTACTCCACAGGCCAGTTGTAACAGTTCAGATGAGGACCAGCATGAAAAGATTGAATATATAGCACAGACTAACCCCTCACAAGAGCAGTCGTACCCCTCCTACCCTTCACAAGAGCAGTCGTACCCCTCCCACCCCTCACAAGAGCAGTCGTACCCCTCCTACCCTTCACAAGAGCAGTCGTACCCCTCCTACCCTTCACAAGAGCAGTCGTACCCCTCCCACCCCTCACAAGAGCAAATCTACTCCCCAGCAGTCCAAATGTATATTCTTGGTGGACAGTTTCCCCAGACCTCTGCCCCAGTTCCCAATTACCCTCTGCAGAATGCTTTGGCAGCTCCTCCAGGGCAGCCCCTGGGCCAGCCTGGGTTTCCACCAGTGGCTGAAGGCCAGGACAGGCCTTGTATGCCAGAGACCTCACACCATCACACCACCACTGGTCTGCTTCCAGAGAGCTGCAGTGATGCAGGTTAGAGTGGCATTGGAGCTCTTGCACAGTGACTCAACATTCTGCCCAAACACACCCACAAACTCAAATGTTGGCCCATGTGATGCAACCCTTGCAATGTGTGGTCATTCTCTAGAATGTTATTTCCTGTTCACATTGGTTCATTTGGCTTGCATGTTGTTATTCTGGAACATTCTAGGACCACCTGCTAATTTCAGAATGTTTGTTGAACATTATGCCCTGGGTTTAACCCAATTGGTTTGAGTTGTTTGCATTTCAATGGTGAATCACACGTATGCAATGTATTAAACATTCAGCAAGTTGTGTGATTGCTATGCTTATACATTGTGGGTTTTTTGCTCCTAGATGTTGGCTTCCCAGCTGGTGCAAACATTGTAAGAAAATAATATTCACATTTTTATAATTAAATTTTTTTACTTGTTATTTAAGTTCAGGATGGTTCAATGCAAAATTATTTACTTGTAAATTCTAAGAGGGGTTCTAAATAATGGCTAGTATGTTTTTAGCTTGTTTTATAAAGTAGCATATGAGTTTGACTCTGTATCTCCTTTGAAGACTGATGCTTCTGAGGATGGAGCTGCTCTCGGTGGTGTTGGCCAGGACACGCCCAGCCCACCAGAGGCTGATGTAAGAGAGGCCAACCTCACCCAAACAGTAAAGGTCAGTGCAGCCTCATCAGGTATTTTCAGACACTGTTGTAGTGGCACTTGGCAATGGCAGGTGTCTAACTTTTGTGTACCGCTTCTTTCTGAACAGGCTCCTAAGTCGGGATGGTTTAGTGGGTGGTTCAGGTCTAAGCCTAAAGAACCCACGCAGGATCAGAGCAAGAAAGCCGAGCCTGCTCCTACGGTAAAGGAGCGGAATGTTTATGACCTCTGACTGCTGATTTAGGATAAATTAATAAATTAAAAGAACCATATCATACACTGTGTTCAAGGCCATGTGACATTGAATTTAATCTTTTTCTTTGAAGTCAACACTTACCCCTAGTTTTCCCAAGCCTGGCCAACCAGGGCCAGTGGTTCCGCCAAACATGCCTTTGTCACAGCCCATAGCAGCCGGCGCCAATCCCTTTTCAAGGAGAGCTGGTGAGTTCCTAGTTCTGCTGTGTCTTTTTGTGATCTCGTGTGTAGGTGATGTCAGCAGAAACACGGGTGTTTGTAATGCCATAAAGCCCCACATCATCATCCTTAGACCGCATCACTGCCTGCTAGGGGAACCGCACCACACTGCACTGGGTTGAACTCCCATCACTACTGGAGCTGTAGACCAAACACTGTCTGCATTTAGGAAGACCCCATTCACCCAAACCACACTATGATTGATCTGCTGTCATCCGGCAGACAATTCAGAAACACACAAACCAGAACTAGAGGGCTCAGACTGCTTGGTTCTACAGGCCAATGGTTTGCTAAACAGCCAGCAGTCTCATTTGATTGGTCTGCTTACTTGATTACTTGGGCACTAGTGTTTCACCTGAGTCTATTACCTGATCCACTTTGCCAGTGCAGCTGTGGTTCATTTACTTCTGCACATGCTCTGATTCCTTGTGCATGTATAGTCTGCTGGCAATTCACACATTAAACTCAAAACAAGTAAATGGAATTGATTAACATAAACCTGACATTTCATAAACACAAATTGGTGATGGTAAAATAAGAGAATCGTGGTAAAATAACAGAAAAAATCTGAACTACTCAAGGAGTTCACCAACTTTCAAGTGGCACTGTGTATAGTGCCTCCTCCGGTCTAAAGCAGAGCACAGTGTGTAAGGTGTGAATGTATGATCTGTGTAAGACATTCGTATGACCGTGTCAACACGAGATGTGTATAACAGTCTGCTAATACAAACACCTCTAACATTGTGGTGAAGCCTGATTTTTCCTACTGTAACTGGACTCTTGTTTTTCTTTCAGGGCAAAATCCAGGTATAACGGTGGGTCAGAGGTCAAAGGTAATTGGACTTATGAAGCATGAACAAAGAGGTGTTAACCTAGGTTTCAAAAGTCAAAGTCCTGCTGTGAGTTAGTTTCATCAATTAATTCTACCACTTGGTTTTAGTTCATTAGCAAATTGAGGACAGACTTCTGCAGAGAATTTTTACTTCCTAAACTACGTACATCTGCATATACCTCACTACCAGCCATGTACATTCCCAACACACACACTCCTGACAAAAGTACTTTGTTTTCCTTCTAGGGATCTTCTAATGCAGCTCCGTGTGTTGGGCAGTCTTCTGTGTGAGGGATATACAGGTAGCCTCCACCTCCTGTGTCTGGACCAAGCTATCTTGGGGTCCACTTTCAAAACCAGGACTCCTCACTGGTCCCAGGGGTCAGGTCACTGCTCACAATCCTTTTCTGTTGTAGTTGATTACTGCAGACATTCAAAAGCAAAAATTGAGCTTTTGAGTTCTTGGCTGACCACTCCAATTAAAGTGATGCATCAACTGTGAGACTGTGCTGGAGATCTGCACTGGAACAGAGGAAATGTTGTCAAATTGCGGGAGGGTCTGGGAAGATGGGGGTGTGGGAGGGGCTTAATGTTTCCTCCAATCAGTTGTTTTTGTGACCAAGAATAACTTTAATGCTAGAGATTTTTGATCAATAATTGATCTATTATAAAGACGTTAAGTCTAGTGTGTTGGGAGAATGATCTGATCACAGCAATGACCATCATGTTGCTTGTCAGTTACTCACATTGTCACTTATAGTTTTCAAAGTTTTGTAAGTAGTATTTTGGGTAAAACCTCCTAAGCAATTCCAGTCAATTGATTATAATGTGTAATTTATTTAACGAACATATGTTAATTAGTGTAGGCTACACGTTTTCACAAAAATGATTGTGTCCCAAGTAAAAAATATCTTGGTCAAGCTGAATATGTCTTCAGAACTTCAATCATATCAGAACTTGTTTTTTTTTCCTCTCACCTAAATCGTGCCTAATAGAACAATTCTAACAGCAGATTCCAGTTCTGCAGACCAGGCACTATAAGCTCCTCCCCCCCCCCCTCCTTTTTTTTCTGTGGAAAAAAATGTAAACACAGTTTTGTTGCTCAGTGTTACCAAATGTTTGTTTTTGAATGTATGAAATTCATGTCCTCAGAGTTGTCTTTCCATGTATTAATTCATGTGAGATGTTATGTAACCTGCTGGCATGTCACAGAAGTGGCTTCGCACTTGGACACTTTACGTGTGTCTGAATTAGTGCCTCAGTATTCATTAATGGAAATACCTTGTGCATTAGTGCCATGTTGTATCTCCTGGCACAGCATTCAGAGGATTAGCATTAGGAGAGGCGTGAGCACAGGGATAACTGGAATACCTCAGGGGGCTTTTCCAGTAAGGACAGCGGAATGTGATGGGAAGATTGATGCCGTCTCCATTTACCATGAGTGTGCAGTCTGCACTGGGGCAAGGCTCTTGGCAAGAACGTGGCACAGTTGAACAGTACAGGATATGTGTGTGTATGTGTGTGTTTGTGAGAGAGAGGAGATCTACAGAGCTGCCGTTATTGGCCACACACATGAAGTACAAGTATAATATTGTGTCTGGATGATGGCAATTTAGAATTGTGTTGAAAGGACACAATATTACTTAGTGGGATTTTATAAGACCCATCCTGTGTTCTAAATATATACCATTAATTATTATTGAAATTATTAAAACCTTTATTTTTATGCACTGCATAGCTACCGATACACTTCAGTATCGATAAACAGAGTTAGGGGATGTGTGCTATAATTCCATGGAAGCTGTTTGAGTGCTGTGCTGTATCAAAATGTCCTACACATGGATATAAATGTATGAAACTAAAGACCAAGAGCTTAAACCTCCTCCTTCCTCTGCAGCACAGTTGGCTGTAATGATTCTGATACATTCCTCTGTACTTACAAATATTGGGAAAATCAGAAACGCATATAACGGAAAAGCATTGGTCACCGTTTTCAAACTGGAGACTACAATATAAGTAATCACATTTTCATCTTCCTATTACAGTTAAAAGGAAGACAATCCTTATACTTCCACACAAAAAGCATGCACTTATACAAGAAAAGTAAGATAAACACAAGTTTGTCTTTGCGCGAGGTGTTTATATCAGATGTTTGTACCAAAGTTGTTTGTAATTGCCCCAGGCTGAATATACCACACTGTACAGAAAAAGACACATTTGTTATGCATCACAAAACTAAAAAACATATTTGAAGTACCTGATATTAAGTGTGTGTGTATGTATGTATATAGAATATCCAATGTTGAGGTTTTAGTTGGTTGAGGTAATTTTGAAAGGATATGAAGAGAAGAACACCATTTACAATACAGGCTTTAAGAAAGCAGAAATACTGAAGTAGCATGCTGAATTATGACCCGTAATGGTGCGCATTGATTACTCTAAAGATGTACACACGAACATGCTCACGTGGGGGGGGTGTTTGCTGCAGTACGCCTGGATCAGAAATGCTCACGTGAGGGGGGCGTATTTGCTGTAGTAGGCCTCGGTCCAGACACACTCACGTGAGGGGGCGTGTTTGCGGTAGTAGGTTTGGGTCCAGACACGCTCAAGTGAGGGGGGAGTATTTGCTGTAGCAGGCCTGGGTCCAGACATGCTCACGTGAGGGGGGATTATTTGCTGTAGCAGGCCTGGGTCCAGACATGCTCACGTGAGAGTGAGCTGTGGTAGGCCTGGGTTTAGCACCTGCAGGTGTCATGGATATGTCACAAAATAAATAACATGAGTAATCTAAAGCTCGTGGTTCTGGAATTCTGCCATAATCTTCACAGTATCCTGGAGCTTGTCATCAACCTTAAGAAAATGTACTTCAGGGCAAAGCAACTGTAAATCAACGTTCTACGCCTGACACACCAAACACACATCAGGTTCCAACTTCTTATTCAAAATATCTCGTCTACCTCAAAACTCAGGACGCTAACAGAAGACGACCCCCCCCCCCCCCCCCCCCAACCGACCCCCGCGTTTTTTAATGCGGTTGGAATATACTGAAGCCACACATAAATTTCGTTAATTTTGATACGGCGTGTACTGTAGTGGTTCTCCGGGTGTGTTTGTCAGCTTTCGGTTGCTCTTTCTCGTTTTCCCGACCGTGTACTTCACGGTCCAACCAGAATCGACGCCGTCCGATCGTTTGTTGTTGTTTTAAAGAACGGATAAATAAACAAATCACCAATGGTCGCTGATATGACGGTGAATAGTGAACTATTTTATCTCGTTTACATGTTACAAGGCAGGCAAAATTAAGGCACGTGTATGAGTACGCGGGTATTTGCATTTGAACGAAAGGGTTTAATCGTTCATGTGAATAAAACATAAATCAACTACAGCAGTGTATAAACTGGTCAAGTTAGCCCAGCTGTTTTCATGTGACCTGCTAAAACTAACCTGGCTGTTATCTCAGGCGCTGTGCTGCTGTGCTATTTCCAGGCAGGATTTGTGATGGTACAGTATCGATTTCCTTAAAAATGTCTTCACCGACATCCGATCCAGCATTTTTGCTGATATCGGCCCGCTTTAGATACGTGATATCGGATCGGTGCCGTCTCTAGTTCACAAACTCCTCTAAATATGTCCGCGAGCACATTTTTACATAACGGAGAAGTCTGATTTACTTTGTTTAGTCAACTAAGCTGAAGTACTAAAAAGGAAGTACAGTAATAATACTAGAAGTATAAAGGAAGTAATAATACTGGTGGTTGACGGGTTGCTCAAACAGAGGTTTCATTGCTTGGCATTGTGGTCATTGTGTTTGACCAGCTGGGTGTCACAGGGAAATAAATGTTTGCGTTTATTACACATGAAGATTACACAATTGGTCAGAATGTGTAGATTACTGCAATTATACTGCTGCTGCGGCAGGTGGTGGCGGCTGAACGACCTGCCGCGTGGCCGCAGCGTGCGCCCTCTGGTGGCGTGCCAGGCGGGAGGCCATGGCGAAGGCCACTCCGCACTCGGCACACCTGTGTGGGCGGTGCCCCGTGTGGACACTCAGGTGCTCAGATAGATTGGAGGACTTGGTGAAGGATTTGGTGCACACGGGACAGACGAAGGGTCTCACACCACTGTGCACCTTGCGGTGCTCGGCGAGGCGGCTGGCCACGGCGAAGGCTTTGCCACAGTCGGGGCAGAGGAAGGGCCGCGGGCCCAGGTGGGACCGCTGGTGCCGGAGCAGGGACAGCGGTCTGTTGAAGGTCTTCCCGCAGGTCGCGCACGGGAAGGGCTTGTCGTTGCCGTGCAGGTTGCGCTCGTGCTTGCGCAGGTCGGACGAGCGCACAAACTCCTTGCCGCACCCGCCGCAGACGTACGGCTTCTCGCCCGTGTGCGTGCGGATGTGCTTGCGGTGGTCGGACGACCACGTGTACGCTTTGTTGCAGAACGGACAGCGGTAGGGCCTCTCGCCGGTGTGCAGGCGCCGGTGCTGCTGCAGAGTCCCCTGGTGGGCGTACACCTTCCCGCACAGGTCACACGCATGTGGCTTCAGCCCGCTGTGGGTCTCCATGTGGCTGATCAGATTGCTGGATTTCTTGAATGCCCAGTTGCAGAAGGTGCACTTGTAAGGACGGTTCTCCGTAACCCCCTGAATGCTGCGCTTCTTCATAGCGCTGAATGTAAACAGCGGCCCGGCCACCTGCTTTGTCTGGGGGTTTGCTCCGTTCTCCCGGGAAACCTTGGCTACGTCTCGATCTGCTGCTGTTTCTTGTTCCATAAAGCAAGGCACCTTTTCAGTCCCAGCAATGTGATTGGCTGATGCACCAAGATCCTTTTCTGCCATGTGATTGGTTGACGCACTGGGATCCTGCCGTTGTGCATGACTGGCTTGGGTGCTGGGTTTTGGCTCTGCCATGTGATTGGCTGAGACACTGGGATACCGCTGTGCTGTGTGATTGGTTGAACAGTTGGGATCCTGCCCTGCCATGTGATTGGCTAAGACTCTAACATGTTGATCTGATCCAGCTTTCTTACTAACATCTTCAGCCTTGTGTGCTGCTCCCTTTTCTACACAGGAAAGTTCTCCCAAACTCTCAGAGAATTTCCGTCCGTGAGAGGTGGCTGGACTCAGGTAAACCACTGCACTGACACAACCATCCGAAGACATTTCCTCCGCACTGTGTAGAGTAAAACCCCCTTGTCTGCTGCAAGTCATCATCTCACTCTCTGCTGACACATATCGCCTCTTAGTGACAAAGGTCTTTCTGATGCTTCTTTTTGAAATGTAGGTTTTGCCACTGTAGGTGTCTGGCTTTAAGTGGTCAGAAATTTCCGCCATTTTTATTGTTGTTAGTGGTGATTTGGGTACAGATTACTATGCCTTGCTTGTGGTATGCAGAGAATTCACATATACCTGTGTGTGCGGTACCTAAGGGCAGGGATATAAGTGATCACCAATGCAATTCATCACAACAATATCACAAGATTTTTCCAAGATGAGCTTGGAAACACACACACACACACACACACACACACATATATATATATATATATATATATATATATATATATATATATATATATATATATATATATATATATATATATATATATAATGTGTGTGTGTGTATACTATATATATGTACACACACACACACACACACACACACACACACACACTCAAAGTTCTTTGATTACCTTGTTTACCTTGTAACCTTGTTTTACTATATATGCCGGTTTTAAAACCCCATTTAAGTTTAACAGTAGACTATTAAGTTCAAGAAAACATTTAGCTGACAACTGCCCAGCTGTTAAAACCCTAAGTCATGTCTCTGTGAGGCTGGATTCCAGCCAGAAACCATGTGCGTGTTATTAATTCCGGGCGTTAACTCGTTAACCTTTTCCTGCTGCATAAAACTTTATGCTTTGTGTAAAATCATTTAAAGCCTAATGCATTTGTGTGACGAATGTATTTTCAACATTAATTGCTTAATTTATTATTTTTGAAGTTTTCATGATCAGTGATATTCATGACAGCTGTGGAAACCCGCGAGGAGCCGAGGACTCGTGGAATAGCTACGCTTATGTTGCTAAACTAAACTTAGTGAAATGTCATGTCGGTGTGAGCCTAGCTATGCTGCAACATATTTCCCAACAGATTGTTTCTGATTCAAACAAAGCACATGCTTACGTTCGGATCTCTTACCTCGAGACGACACGTCCGCTGTGTATTTCACTGTGATCAGTTCATTTTAACCAGCGCTTCAGAGCGGCTGACGAGGAGGCTGAGATGCTGGAGGAGGGGTTATCCCTCATGTTCAGGAGCCCAGCTGTAGTCAGCAAATTAAAAACGACACATGCTAGTTTCCAGCAACCCTGAAGTCTCTGATTAACTTCACAGCGATCTAGGCTCCTGTACAACTTTCATAAGGAGTTTAGAATACTGAAATTATATTTCCCCTTTGTCTTGTTTGGTGTACTTTTAATTACAATTAAGCCAATCAAGCACGTTTAACGCTCTCATAATTACTACTTATTAGACTACCCCTCAGGGGCATTAAACGTTTGCCGTCCTGGAGGTCAGATTTGCACCTACAACGTAAATATGTCTCGTCAATAAACGTTATTTCTCAGGAATGACGGTGCATTGCGTTGGAATGGTCAACTGATTATTATTAAGTCTTCTATTGAGTGAAGTACTTAAAGAGTACAGGAATAACATGTGCTGATACCAGGCGTTAGCGGACACCCGATAACCCCCAGGCGAAGCGCACACAAGCGAATAAATGCAGAAGGAAAAACGAGAACCGCCAAGCCCCGCCCCCACCCCCCTCCCGGCCATACCGTGCACGCACCTGTTAGCACGCGCTGCACAGGTCCGCGGCAGGCAGCTTCAGGTTCACGGGATAATTCCAGTACCAAGGACAGCACTACGACCCCGCGTTGTGGTGGTATGAATAATCGTTAGACGTTACTCTATATGGAATACGTTTACCCGTTTGCTGCTTAGACTTAGATTATCTTAATTTTCTTAAGACTTTTGGACTGGAACAAAAAAAACCATACAACGTTGTAACGTATACCGTATAACAAATCAGCAGTTGTAAATTACATATCTATAACCATTTTAGTAACTATTTTACTACATATACATTTTCAATTAAATCTGATGAGTTTGAGATCTCTTCTTATGTTTTTATGAGTCCAAGTATTCATATTTACAAATATTAAATATTAGAAGCTGCTATAAAGTAAGGCCAATTGAAATATTCTGTCTTAATTTACTATTAGTAATTTCAGAAATCCTTAATTCAAAAATATCTCGAACCTCCACCAGAAACATTCAGCTGTTGCTTATAGGCAGTAGCCTATTGCCAATTTAGAAGAAGTCACAAAAGTGTAGTAAGCAAACGAAGGCTAAAATAAAACAGAATACAATATATGCCAGAAGATTATTATTTATTCTGTCATTACAGTGTAGGTCTCATATAGACATGTGGCTATTCATTTGCATTTATGGAATAATATTGTCTAGCTCAGTCACCAACCACCAGGCTGCGGACCGGTACCGGTCTGTGGGTCATTTGGTACAGGGCCACACAGTTTTATTTTTATGCGGTTTATATTTGTTTTTATGCCAGTCATTTTATTTCATCGTATTTACCCCCTACACTTTAAAGGCTGGTCCATGAAAATATTGTCTGACATGTAACCGGTCCATGGTGCAAAAAAGGTTGGGGACCACTGCTCTAGATGACATTGCAGCCAACTAAAACAAGCATTTATTAAGGATGTTCAAAACTAAAATTGACCACTTTTTTGTTTCTTGGTTGCAGAAGGGAGACACATGAGGATCTGATCCCAGACCTGTGGCCTGATATGTGTGGGTAAGAGACTGTTCTCAGAGCAGTGGAGACATTAAACTGCTGACACTACAACAACACGGCCAGCACACTTCACTCATGTCAGCGCACCGTATGACCCACGACTGTGGCACTCCTGCGGCAGTGACAGGTGTCTCTTGAGAACGCTCCACTGCCCAGATGATCACCACTCAACACTGGTCCTGTGATCACCCTCTAGCATCAGAGCACATTTGATATGGTTCTTTAGGACCGGTGATCCTAATGAAGAGTTCTGTGTGTGTGTAGATACACCTTAGACCAGGGCTTAATTTGTAAATCAAACGTTGCCGGAACGCAAGCGTAAATTGTTACACTGGCGGTATAATATTTTGCTGGATCGAGGCAGACAGTTCCCGGAACGCACGCTTCAAAATGAAAGAGTTCCCGGATCCTGTTCTGGCAGGATCCGGCTCAAATTAAGCTCTGCCTTAGACATAAAAGTGGCTGGTGACTGTGTTTTTGGTATATATGAAATTATGTTCACAATCCTATCCTGAGCACATTTTAAAGTAATCCAAAATGTAACCCCTAGAATCCAATGATCAAATCCCTGCCAGTTATCTTCTTTTGTAAGTATCCTAGGCTTATTATCATGTTCTGTGATCTGATTGCATGATATGGATTACACAGTCTATTGCTACCCAGACTTTCTCAAGTGTCAGGTGTGTCACAGCAGGTAATGCTTGTGAGACACTGGGTTCCAGTACCAGCACTGGAAATAACTGAACTACACTGATGTTTGTTGTAATACGACAATATCAATGATGATTACATAATTGTGCTAATCTTTTACATAATTTTTTCATTAATGTGATATTACAACCCTGACCTCTACGATCACATGCAAGTTACAAGAGGTATTTCGTTGACCTCAGAAACAAGCAGGATGTTGAATAAGGATTAATGCAGTGTGAAAATATTCAAAGAATATCTTGTGAGGTGCAGAGATGGTGGGTGTATGTAAGGGTGGAGAGGGAGAGAGAGATACTGATACACTGAGGAGAATCCTCATTTTCATGTCAACAAGTTTTAACATTTACAACATCGGCAACTGATGATAAAATTAATTATGGAAACATTACAGAACCAGCCACAGTGGTTTAGCATTATGACCCATCAGAAAATGGTACTTGGTGGTACCAAAGATGATGAGAAGGTCTGGGCTTGGCAGAGACTCCATTATTGTAGCAAATTGTAACTGAGGTATTTGAGGTTCTCTGAGAGATTTGTGAATAGTTTGGGCAGATTAGAGTGTGGGATTAGTACTTCTCCTACATGCCCAAACTAAACCAATCTGTACCTGCTTTTGATGACCTCTCCTGATGTTCTGGTGATGATAACATCTCCTGATGTTCTGGTGATGATGACATCTCCTGATGTTCTAGTGATGACGACATCTCCTGATGTTCTAGTGATGATGGTGAACAGGTGACCCAAACAGCTGCACTCTTCTGGAATCTTCCAACCATTTCTTCTTGGATGAACTGCAGAAAAGGTCCAGATGAATCCAGTATGTAAATCACAATGGGAGGCAAGGCAACTTCATTTATATAGCACCTTTCATACACACTGGTAATTCAAAGTGCAGGGAGGGAATGTGAGGACCAGTACGGCTACTGTAAATCACTGAAATCCTCTGTAATTCAGCACAGAAATTGTATGCAGGGCGATTAAGAAAAGATTACTAACATTATTTTACATTTCCACTAGAGGGCAGCGTTGCATTTTGGGCCAGGCTTCGTGCTTGTTATTATTAGATTTAGAAATTGTTTAGCATCTGTTTGATATTTGCACTCTTCAGAATTACTTCAAATTGAACCGCATCTTTGTAGGCATGCAACACGATTCTGATGAAAATGGAATAAGGAATGTGATTTACTTGAAATTTTTCTTAACGCCAAGTTTCAAGAGTGTATTATTCTCCATCTCTTCCATGTCCCCTAAGCTGTCGGAAAGGTTGCTGTGATTTGGATTAAGACTCCAGAAGAGTTCAGGGGACACTTGCGGCTGGTGAAGTAAATGGCAAGTAACGGTTGGTTGAAATGTATATAACCTTTGAAATAAATTATGTATATAGCAGAGGTGGGACCAAGTCAGTGTTTTGCAAGTCTCAAGTAAGTCCAAGTCTTTATACCTCAAGTCCCGAGTCAAGTCTCAAGCAAAGACACTCAAGTCAAGTCAAGTCTCGAGTCAAGACAGGCAACAGTCAAGTCAAGTCCCAAGTCTGAAACTTGGAATTTCAAGTCCTTTCGAGTCTTTTTTTTTTTTTTTTTTTACCAATGTTGCAGGTATATTTTAAATGTAAATAAATTTAAATTGTAAATTATTTTTTAAATCTAAATTCTCCTCAAATCTTGATAAAACATGTGCAACTGAAAACACGAAGTATTAAAAAAATTAAAAATACACCTCTTTATTGCACAGTTCAATTTGTTAAACTTAGCTGCAAAAATATTCATACTTTAAACTACAATTTTCCAGAAATAAATATTCTGTGAAAAAGTCATAAGTAGAACTCCATGTTCAAATAAAAAGTGCTGATATTTTCACAGTACAATACAAAGAACCATAACAGCATTTTTCCCTCTCTTCTCTTATCTGGTTTCTTGGAGAACATGTGTGTCCATGTGTGAGTGACACAAGACAAACAAATATAAGAACTGAACAATTAACAGGAATCTGCAACTTTAGACATTTCAGTAAACTATTCTGCATTGCATTTGCTGGCCAAAAGTCTGTATGTCATTTGTGCACGATGAATGATGTCCCCATAGCTGAAAACTCGCTCCACTTTTGTCAATATATTTTTTTCTCGATGTAGATGTCTTCAAATACACAATCCATGCTGAGATAGAACTGGATATTATGATGGTGACAGAGAGAGGCTCTCTTCCCCGAGTTCAGATACAGAACCCAGGGTTGCCAACCCTCACGCATTGAGCGTGAGACACACGCATTTGACCGTCTTCACACGCTCTCACGCCACACATCCGATTTCTCACGCCGGAAAAAAATCTAGTTTATTTACCTCTGATCCACATCTATGATTCAATGAGTTACTAGTTCGCTCTGGCACCAACCACTGGCGATCGATCGATCGCGATATAATACTTAATTTGTGTCCATTTTACACCCCGCCCGGTAAAAATTTACGTTCGCCAACCCCCCATTTGATTGGTTGTGCTGCAGCTCACGCACACACACACGTACAGAGTGTGGAAAAGCAGAGGACCGGTCTGCATCAGAAGGACGGAAATGAAATTAATGGGGCACACTTTATAAATATTAATATGCGTTTTAAAATTTAGATTTGGGGTTAAAAAATCAAGTCTTTGCAAGTAAACAGGTTCAAGTCCAATTCAAGTCCCAAGTTATTGGTGTAAAAGTCCAAGTCAAGTCTAAGTCTCTGAATATTTTTTCAAGTCAAGTCAAAAGTCTTAATATTAATGACTCGAGTCTGACTCGAGTCCAAGTCATGTGACTCGAGTCCCCACCTCTGGTATATAGGCTTTGATATAAATGACTGAAGTTATGTGAGGTTACGTGAGTCTGTGTAACATATCAAGTAGATATAAAAGAATATAACCTTCTGTTCTTTCTTCCCTGTCACTACTAAACTTTTGTCAAGAATCATAAGCCGATGACAAAATGCTAGAAAACAACTTGCAATACCATTTCTGTACGATAGGGTGCAATGTTCCCTTACATGTCAGCAGACGTTGAGCAAGGGTTTGCTCATCTGTTTTCCTTTTGGTGAAGAAGAATAAACGTTCTTCCTCTTACATGAATTTCTTAGTAAGCTTAAAGTGGCCACACAGTTATTGGAGATTTGGGTGAGCCGGAAATGGAGGTATTTTCTCAAAATACACTTTATCCTTCACCTTCTAACATCTCTACAGGTTTGAAATAAACATGTTAAAATAAACATAAAAACATGTTGTTAAAATAAACATGCATACATGAGTTCTCTTTAAGAGGTAATGGACAGTAGTGTGTTTATTGACAAAGGGCTCAAGGGATCAACTAACTGATTCATTATTTTATTTTGGTAAAATTTTGCTACATTTGCAAAACTTTAGCTACGTTACAGGCCGGGAATGCCAACAGTATGTCCACTGAAACATCACGTGGGGACTTCAACATGCCTCGTGATACTGCGGATAACGGTGGAAATTCACCAGGCCTGTAAAGTTCTTCTGGAAGTCATTTTGGACTGGAGACACATACTTTCCTCAAGGTCCTCTCCTGTTATTCTGGAGCACCACCACATGCTTCTACACTTTTAGCTGGTTGTGTATCGTGGCACTGTGATGTAGTTCCATAAACTCTAAAAACATTTCTCTCAGCTCCCACTCTTGTCAGCTGTAAAATCCAAACTGTAGTGGTCTGTCGTACTATTTACAGTCTATAACAGATTCTACTTCTGAGCAACTGATCCCGTGTTTACACTGAACAGCCGGTAAGTAATCTAGAATTAACTGAAGAACAAATACATCAGAACATGAGTCATCCACCTTTCTTTTCTGATTCAGTTTTCCCCTCCAGAAAAGGATACTCTAAGTGCCAAGTCCTTGAGCAAAGTCAGGAGTGACGCAGGGACAGATCTCCTAGCCACCAATGTTTGTGTTCCAGGCTGTACCAGAATTCTTCCTGAGGTTTATGGGTTTGGAATAGGTCCTAAACTAGAACGCCTCGTGGCTCTGTGAATCACACTTCGACTCAGACATTTGGCTGGAGCAAAGCACGACTGACTGACACTGTTGAGACGCATGAAGTCGTCTCTGCAATGGAAGAGTCAGCAAGAAGACTGTGAGATGTTTTTTGATGTTATACTGGAATTGAAGGTCTTGGTCAAATATGACTCTGATTATCTGTTTCCAGAACATGCATACATTTCCACCATATCTATTGGCTGATCTATGTCTAGTGCAGTGGTGCTAGTACATACAGAGCTAATGCAGAATCAACAGCTGTCATTCCTAAAGTAGAACACCAACGTAAATAGTAATATGTATTTATATAGTACTTATCATTTTAGTTACAAAATGTCAAAGTGCCTTCTTTATGATTATGATGACAATAAAACTGTCAGATATGCAAAGCTTAGGCTGGCCTACACACTCATATTTAATCTGAGTTTAAAATCACCAGCAGAGCTACACCTGTAGACCTGCACCTGTAGACCTGCACCTGTATAGTTACACATGCAGAACCATGCCGGTAGAGCTGCACATGTAGACATGCATCTGCAGAGCTACACCAGTAGAGCTACACCTGTAGACCTGCACCTGCAGAGCTGCACCTGTAGAGCTGCACCTGCAGAGCTGCACCTGTAGAGCTGCCAGGTGTACCTGTCTTGGACCTTTTATGGTCTACATAAGAAAAACATTTCCCACCATCCACAGTGTATGCAGTACTAGAAATGAACAGTGAGCCTGCCAGGCCTGAGGTTCATTCTGAATGGACTTTAGAAGACTACGGAAACATTATAAATAAGACTGTGTAGGCAATAAATAAGCAAATACGACAGTGTGAGCAATAACTAAATAAAAAATAAGAGCATGTCGGCGATAAATAAGGGCATGTAAGTGAGAGTTTGTCAGCGTTGGCCATGTTTGTGAATGCAGTGTTAGGAGTAGTGTGACCTTGTGCTAATGTATTCTGCTTCTCAACGCAGGGAAACTAGCCAGCAGCTCACTGCAGTAATCTAATATATAGGTCATTCAGTCACAGACTAATTCCTTAGCATCAGATCAGATTAGCATATGTCACATTTTGGTTAAGTTTCTTAAATTATAAAACTGCAGGTTTAGAGACTTGATTAAGATAATAAACCAGTGTGAATGGTAACCCGAAGGGTTTTAGTACCATTTCCTGTAAATATCACTGGCCTAAATATACAGATTCAATAAGACGTATCGAGAAGAGACTGAAATAAGATAAGAGGTTATTTACATTGTGCACAAACTGATCGTAGTTCAGTCCTGCCCATTAAAATATCATGGCCAGGGGTCGAATGCTTCATTCACGTCTGTATTTAAACAAACTGCCAGAGGAGAGAGGAATTACCAGTCCGATGCCAGCAGCATGTCATTGAGTATATAAATTAAAGTATTGCAGTGCTACTGAAGAACTCCCAGAACGTACTCTACTCATCTAGGGACATGGTCTACATGTGGCTTGGGTATTATGTATTATGCTGTCAGATGTACTGGGCTGACAGGCTGAGGGGGCGCTGTATTGGGCTGTACTGTGTTGAGTTGTGTTGGATTGTGTGAGGCTGAGATGTGTTGGGTTTGGGCTGTGTGAGGCTGGGCTGTGTGAGGCTTATCTGAGCTGTGGCGAGTTTAGACAAGGAGGCCCAACCACATCCACCAACACAGACTTCCTGTAATCCAGCACAGCCCGCCCTAGGTGCCCATTAACTGCATGTTGTTTGTATCATGCTCATTGCTGGAAATTCTCTTTCAAAGGTTATAAAAATGTTTTACACTGTTCAGTTTACATTACATTTACATATGTGGCATTTATTAAATGAAACACTCCTCTAAATGTATCATGCGAATGTGTTGCTGTTTATTAAGATTATTTTTCACTTGAGATGCTCTTTATATAATCATCTCTCTTTTTTCTTCGAAGTTAAAGAAAAGATGTTCAGACTTTTGATGTTTAATTGAAGGATCAGGTGTGGGAGTGTTTACACATGTAGTCTAGGATATTTGATATCTCTGTGATTCTGCTTTGGACAAGGAGATGTTAAAGGCCCCATAGCCTAACATGGTAGGAGGTTTAGTGTCCTGACAGTTTAGCAGAGGTGGGACCAAGTCAGTGTTTTGCAAGTCTCAAGTAAGTCCAAGTCTTTATCCTCAAGTCCCGAGTCAAGTCTCAAGCAAAGACAGTCAACTCAAGTCAAGTCTCGAGTCAAGACAGGCAACCGTCAAGTCAAGTCCCAAGTCTGAAACTTGGAATTTCAAGTTCTTTCGAGTCTTTTTTTTTTACAGGCACCAGCGCTTTACGAATGCTACGCTGATGCGTTTCTTTACTCGTTTTGTTGGTGTCCGCCAGCCAAAAGATGACAGATAATTTACATTTTATCTTCTCTTAATTACATAAATGTACTTAAACAAGAATGTTTCGTTACATCATTTTACACGAAAATAGCAAGCTTCATCGTAAGCAAGATACTGTCATTACGAATGGTTATTCTAAACATTTGGATAAAATGTTTAAATATAGACTAATAAAAGGTTAGGGTTATTTTTTCATTGTTTTCTGTTATTGTGGGGTCACGGTGTAGGCTACTATTGTTACCTGGAGATTCAGTGGGGTCACATATTCTGATGGCTGCCGTCAGAATTGGTGACCCCAGTTAAAAAGGCTCACCTGTACATCCCATTCATGATTCCTTTGTTGGCTGCAATGGTGAGGGGATGGTAAATCTTGTTTAAGTACATTTATGTAATTAAGAGACGATAAATGTAAATATAAACATCTGTCATATTTTGCCTCGTGGACACCAACAAAACGAGTAAAGAAAGTGCATCAGCGTAGTTTTCGTAGCATTCGTAAAGCGTTTGTGCCTCTGAACAGAAACTGTGAAATAGCGCCCCCTGTGGTCACAAAACTCGACGCTCACAGAATCTGGTGTAACACCGGTCTGCGTCAGAAGGACGGAAATGAAATTAATGGGGCGCACTTTATGAATATTAATATGCGTTTTAAAATTTAGATTTGGGGTAAAAAAAAATCAAGTCTTTGCAAGTTAACAGGTTCAAGTCCAATTCAAGTCCCAAGTTATTGGTGTAAAAGTCCAAGTCAAGTCTAAGTCTCTGAATATTTTTTCAAGTCAAGTCAAAAGTCTTAATATTAATGACTCGAGTCTGACTCGAGTCCAAGTCATGTGACTCGAGTCCCCACCTCTGCAGTTTAGTGTCCTGACTCTTGAGCAGAAGAGTCAAGTCTTTCAGCATTTACAGCTTTCATTAAGCTTGCTGAAAAGAAAATCTCAGTTGGCTTCATTCGACACCGTGTTTACGTTGGTCCTATAAGCGTTGTTAGGTGTATTGTGAAGCTCTGGCACAGAGCCTGTCCTGAGTGTGCTGGGCTCTGTACATGCAGTTCTAATGTCTTAATCCTCACAAATATTTGTGTAGGCGTTTGTCCAGTACTGCAATCTGATCACTTATATAGTGTGAAGCAGCTTTCCCACTTTTCTGTACCATTAGTGCGACTGTGTTTGCACTAGGAGCCTCATGTTCACCATCTGGAGTTCAACATTTGTAATGAGGATGCTCTGCTCTTTCGTTCTCTCACGAGAACACCGTTAGCAAATCGCAGGTCCTCATATGAAGGTTTCTCCATGCACAAATAGACACACACTGCTCCTCCATTATTACAGCTGCCTTCCTGAAGCATGAAGCAGGATTGTACTAATGACGCGAGGTCTCGCAGGACCCTGCTCACATGCTCCCTTCTGTGTATCGCCACGGTGTTCGTGCACTGATTCGCACTGGGACAGGCCAATCCATGGCTTTGTGTGCACACAGCTGCCAAATATTCTCTCACCATCAACTCAGATTAGATTTCCTTTTGTGCTGTAATCTAATCTGAATGAGTCGCAATTGCACTCACATGCGTGTGGTCATGGTGGGTCACGGCACGGCTGTAATCTCCAACCTTTGGAGGACTCTGTCCTGAGGACAAAACTTTTCTTCAGAGGGCATGTACACATGCACGTATACAGTATGTGTGTCTGGAAATTCTTGTCTCAAAGCAAGATGTTCCATTACGTTTTTACATTTGAATGTTATGTAATGCAAAAGATTAAATCTTAATGAGGACTTTCTGTATCTCCCCATGCCCTGGGGGGAGTGTGGTCTGCACTGAATGAAAGATCCTGGGCTAATTTGGTTTTTAAAGTTCGTATAACTGATGTGAAGATGTAGGATATGGAGCTGGTCTGTCTAATTGAAAGCATACCTGCATAACACAGCTATTTGGGGAGATTTTAAATCGCTCTGGACTTGTTTACAAGGTCTGTTTGTGGCATTGCTTTAGTCTAGCTTCACATTCATATTTCTGAGAACTAATCTTGATTCTTTGAAAAACAGCCTTTGAGGGGCAAATAGTCTTTAAATATTACACCAAAATGACAGGGGTCATTCAGTGTCTTTAATGTTTATCATCTCTGTAGATCTCTCATGTATACTCACTGATTTAGAGCCATCTGCTATTAACCTCATTATTGGCTGAGGTATTAGCTGTTTTCTGATTGGGTGACGCACCTGCAGCCTGTCCACTGATTTGTTAACTGCAGTTAGGTCATGTGACTGTTTGTTTTATGTTCTCAAGTATCATACTTCTTATTTAAAATAGGAAATGGTGTGTGTGTATCTGTGTGTGTGTGTGTGTGTGTGTGTGTGTGTGCACATTTACATGTGTGTATGAATTTGGGGCTGTGTGTTTGTGTGTGGGGGTGTCTTCAGTTCAGTACCAGTGCACATGTACATTTTTGTGTAGACAATATTTGCTCAATGTTCCACTGTACAATATCTTTACCTATTTAAATATTTCTAGATAGACACGCTAAGGTCCTGTAACCCCTGGACCAGCACAATGTTAGTGCAGTCCTTCACACACTAGTTCATAGTTAAGGAGTCCAGACGTTAATGTAGAACACGCCAGGAGCTGGAATGTTCCAGACACGATGCCACTGGTTGGGTTGGTATGGAACATACAGTTCATCTGACTGCAGGCTGGCTTCTAAAACCACACCGCACCAACTCCGCACTAGCTCACCCTCTTCCCGTGCATAACTCAAACCAGGCTGCCTTTGCAGTGTGGACGGTGGCCAACGGTTGTCAGGCTGGGTACCGGATTTTCAGACAAAGCTCCGTTCAAAACCACAGCCACATGTTTGAGAGGCAGCATCATAATTGCTGCTGCAGTGTGTTGTCAGTATACGTCACAGAGGCGGTGGTTGTGCAGCTCATCAACGTTTGAATATTATGACATAATGACTGTCTGACAACTGTTATAATGTCATTATATATTAGTGTTGTTAGTACATGGTAATTATAAGAAAATATTGTCACATTATGCTTTTTGTTGCATGTGTCCTGGAGGACGTGATCAGTGTCTCTGATGAAGCCTTCGGTCTCTGTAGTTACCTACTATTTAGTCTGATTTGCTCTTATAGAGCCTGATGGCATACCTGTCTGATACTGTTCCTGTCCGATGGAGGTGTTTATGGCTTCACTGGTTTATATTTATGAGTTTACAGATAGATGTTCCTGTATTTTTTGTTACCTCTCTTTACTGGAGCAAAATCAGACAATGTCAACTGGTAATCGAAACCTACAATCACATAAAAATGCATTTCTCTTCAGAAGAAGATGATGAAACAGTACCTTACAATGAGAAGATGCTGCACTGATCCCAAATGGAAAATCTGAGTGTCAGCAACAGCAGTATAATGTAGCGTACCATATATAATAATAAAGTATACAGGCCACAAAAGAGAAGAAAGTGGCAGGGTCAGTGCAGGTGGTAATCATCTTTTCATATTAGACAGGTGAGGTAAGCATGTTGTATAACTTAATAGCAGCAGTCTGATAGAAGTAGTCTGATAAACACAGTCTGACAGCAGAAGTCTAATGGTTGGAGTCTGATAACTGAAGTCTGAAAGACACATTTTAACCTAGAGTGGCAGGACAGACATTGTGGAGTGTCTGGGAACCATTTCAGTACACATGCATAAGCAGAGCTCTGGATTGGCTAACCAGGCCTGGATCTTCTGACAGCACCATAACATAGCGATCATCTTTAGCTGAGAGAGAATATGACCCTGAATGCTCTCTCTCATTTAATAGGATCTTAACACTATAATGTTTGGGCTCTGGGAACACACGGCCCTGAACAGTATGATGCAACACCTTTGTGTGTCTATGGAAAAGGGGTGTATCTATGGAAAAGGGGTGTGTCTATCTGTGTGCGTGTGAGCCTGTAGGAGGGACTAGTTTTACTTCATATTTGGTGGCATGTGCAGAATATATTAGGTGTGTGACAATGCAGAGTTTAACTAACTTAACAGTCTGTGTTTGCCCTGGTCATATGTGATGAAATTTGAATGAGTAGTTCATGACACGGTTGTGGGGTGTGGATCAGTGTCACTGTGTTTGTGTTTTTGTGCTTGTGTGTTTGTGCGTGTGTTTGCGTGTGTGCGTGCGTGCGTGCGTGTGTGTGTGTGTGTGTGTGTGTGTGTAGAGTGAGGGGGGACCATGTGTATATTTATTTGTAACCTAAACAGCACATGGGTAAAAGATGCGGTTCAGAAGTCTGTCTCGGCTTGTCACACCCTCATGCCACGTCTGCCACGCATGTGTCCTGTGTGTGGGGGCAACTCAGTACAAAAGCCGAGATAGAAAGATTGTCTTGGCAGTAGTAAACAAAGAGAAGCTGTATAAGGACTGGAAGATGAAGACACACCCATGTGTCCTATGACGCATTCAGTAGACTCTGAGTGGGGTGTGAGCTAGATGGGTGACGCTCTCAAAATCATCAAATATTTATCCTTGTCCTGCAGTTGGCAGAACAAAGGGTGAGTTCTCTTGTGTCTCTTATATGGTGGCATGTATGATAATGTGTCACAAATATACATATACATGCTTATTTCTTACATTTGCTGCCACAGAAACGTCATCTTTGGTGATAATGTCATGACATACCCGCTGAAGATGTTTTATGTTTTATCAGACAAGTAAACATCGTTGAACAGAAAACACAACTTTTAAATGTTTATACGTTTAGCTGTTGTTGGAGTCCTGCCACACATTCACCTCCCTCAAGGCCTAAGTACAGTTAGAGAACTTCCCAATCATAAAATAAAAGTCCTGCCATGAATAATCTTAATTGCTGCCATAATTAATTCTACTTATTGGAATGAGCTCATTTAGACATCCAGATGATTTGGATATAATTCTAAGGAGGGATGTTATTTTCTTCAATAGTACTTGAATAATATAATACTTGAATAGTAAAAACGTGTTCTCAAATGTACCTTGCCTGGTGAAAGGTTGGTATTTGTGTTTTAAGCCTAGGAATGTATTATAAAGTGTCAACTGTAAACAAATAAACAAATAAGTAAATAGAAATGGTGGAAATTGTGTCTGATTTGAGTGAGACTACTCTTACTGGTGAGACTACTACCACTAGTTTCTGTCACACTGTATCTGACATCCTCAGGAATATTAATTTAAGTGTAAGTGTTCAGTTTATCAGTGTTCAGCTGTAGTATACAATGGAAGGCCCTTCATGAAGTTGTACTGGGGGATTTTCGGGTTAGTGGTGTAATCATAGCTCTGTATTTTCAGTTTTTGCACATGACTTCAATGCAACCTGCTTTGGTTTTAATCACGCTGTAATGAACTTCCTGAAGAGACTCATGATAAAGGCTTGGCCTACAGGTCACAAAATTATTTTGTTGCATTTTCTGATGTTATCTCTGTTTTGTTGTATTTTGTTAACCTTTTCTTACCTTTGATGAATAAGATATGACGCTAAACACTCATATGATTCACATGCTATATTAAAGTTGAATGATTGGCAAGCGCAGAGTGATGGACGAGTTATGGGCCAAACTGAAAGGCCACAGTGCCACCTACACCACAATAAACACCTTGAGGTTCCCTGAGAATTACCACAGGTGTGGTTGCTGCCAGTACTGGTGTGCATATACCTCAGACGTCCTGTAACTACACCGCTCACATATCTTGGCCATGACTTATTACTACTACTTCTTAAGGGAAGCAGTGGAGGGGATTTCTTCAGGAAGTGATTTTGATGCCATATCATACTTTGAAAGAATAAATGCGGAAAGTGAAATTATTGACCTAAACGAGGAAAGACCAGTGTGTGTGTGTTCCATGCAGCTAGTCAGACTGGTTTCACTGGTTTCACAAGAATGTCAATACACTTACAGGTGAACAGAGTGCTTTCCGTTTGTGAAAGACACTGTGTCTTGTGAGTGCCGTCTGCTCTGAGAATTTTGGCTAGAGCGTCTCTCCCAGTAATGATGATCTCTGTGTGATGATCACTTTTTGGTAAGTTGTTAGGAATAACGATCCTCTGCAGAACCATGGCAACCGTGGAACTCTCTCGCTGGCCTTTACAGATGGGTGCTGATGGGAACAGACTGAATGCTTCAGAACTCAGTACATTACATTTAACAAACCATGGTGCCATGAAATGAGAGGTATACAAGTAGAATCTCTTTCCATCTAGTGTCTTCAACCAGTCACTTTCCCCCCAAGTCTCTATTGCATTTACTCACGCTGTACTGGTTTCTCTTTGGAAAGTGACAGAAAGAACACGTGACCTCTAACACTGTGGGTATGTGTGTGTGTGTGTGTGAAGTGTGTGGACATACTGGGTTTCATCTGCATTTCAAACAGAAGCCACAGGAAATTATGAAACGGGTTGAACCAGTATTTAAAACATCTCAACCCAAATGTTTTAAATATTTACGGTACTTAAAACAATTGCATTTTATCGACTGATTGCAAAAAAAGTGACTTTCATGAATAACTCAGTAACTGCTAACTGTACAGTCTAACATGCTGGAGAATGAAGAACCCTGTCCCAAATTATGACCACCGTCCAGAACAAAGACTTCAGTGCTGAGAAGTCCTTACATAATTTTGGGTCTGTGAGATGCTTCGTTCTGGTTAGGGTGTGAGAGAGGAAATACATGAATGAGATGCTTTGTGATTTCCTCATGGCTCTTTAAACTTTTCCAACTTTATGAACTTTGACCTTTCCAGGTTGTTTTTTTGTTTTTCTGTTTACATTTTTCAGTCCCACATCAGATGTCCATTGGCTGCATATGAAACCTGCATAATAAAGTCTTCACATACCCATTCTGTGATACCTCGTTATTTACAGTATTTCTAATGCAGTCACGTTTACAGTCACGTTTACCGTAATGACTGTAATAGCTAAATTCCTTTGGTTGTTGGTCCCTGACTGCTGTAGGAGGAAAGCTGGGTCAGGAGCCTGTTGATACATAAAGGAGCTGTGTGTACTGTAGACTAATCCGGACCATTTATCCCCCTCTCTCAAGGAGCCTTTGTAATGCACTCTCTCTCCCCCTCTCCCTCTTTCTCCCTCTCTCACTCTTTCTCCCTCTGTCTCCCTCTCTCACCCCTTTCCTCTCTCACACTCACTTTCTCTCCCTATCTCTCACTCTTTCGTCCTGTCTCCCTCTCTCTCCCTCTCTCACCCCTTTCCTCTCTCAGTCTCTCCCTCTCTCTCACTCTTTTTGGGTTTAGCGGAAAACTCCTTAACTAGTGGATTAAAACACTTTGAAGAGGGAGAGCTGAACTGAGGGTTTTTGCTGGGATGCTTCACAGAGGGGAGTGTAGTGGACATTACGATGAAGACACTGGGTGGGTTTTGGATCCCTGGAATGACCCAGATCCATTTTCCTTGTCAAACATTTTCCTGGCAGAGAGCGCCTGAGGAAATCACAATGCATATGGACTAAACACTTGTTTTCTCAGGACCTTGTCAGTCTGAATGCTTGTCTTTAATAAGCTTGTTAAATCAAGTCATCTTTTAACATTGTGTCTTAATAAGGCAGGAGAACAGGAGGTTTGGGATATTTTTGCAAATCTGTATGATGATGATGACTAATATGCATCAGATATGCTTCAAGGTGACAATGGTGATTATTATGTAAACACAACACTGATGTATAAAACCACTGTCAATATCCACAGGTTTACACACCTCAGATTAATGCAGGCACAGAGTCCAACATAAACACCAACACAGAAATGTATCAGCGCCAGAT